>NC_059454.1:97203025-97260525 GCF_905237065.1 Salmo salar
TCTAGACAGAGTATGTTACCTCTAGACAGAGTGTGTTACCTCTAGACAGAGTGTGTTACCTCTAGACAGAGTGTTACCTCTAGACAGAGTGTGTTACCTCTAGACAGAGTGTTACCTCTAGACAGAGTGTGTTACCTCTAGACAGAGTGTGTTACCTCTAGACAAAGTGTGTTACCTCTAGACAGAGTGCGTTACCTCTAGACAGAGTGTGTTACCTCTAGACAGAGTGCGTTACCTCTAGACAGAGTGTGTTAACTGTAGACAGAGTGCGTTACCTCTAGACAGAGTGTGTTAGCTGTAGACAGAGTGCGTTACCTCTAGACAGAGTATGTTACCTCTAGACAGAGTGTGTTACCTCTAGACAGAGTGCGTTACCTCTAGACAGAGTGTGTTAGCTGTAGACAGAGTGCGTTACCTCTAGACAGAGTGTGTTAACTGTAGACAGAGTGCGTTACCTTTAGACAGAGTGTGTTAACTGTAGACAGAGTGCGTTACCTCTAGACAGAGTGCGTTACCTCTAGACAGAGTGTGTTAACTGTAGACAGAGTGCGTTACCTCTAGACAGAGTGTGTTAACTGTAGACAGAGTGCGTTACCTTTAGACAGAGTGAGTTAACTGTAGACAGAGTGCATTTCCTCTAGACAGAGTGCGTTACCTCTAGACAGAGTGTGTTACTTCTAGACAGAGTGTTACTTTTAGACAGAGTGTGTTACCTCTAGACAGAGTGTTACCTCTAGACAGAGTGTGTTACCTCTAGACAGAGTATGTTACCTCTAGACAGAGTGTTACCTCTAGACAGAGTATGTTACCTCTAGACAGAGTGTGTTACTTCTAGACAGAGTGTGTTACCTCTAGACAGAGTGTGTTACCTCTAGACAGTGTGTGTTACCTCTGGACAGTGTGTTATCTCTAGACAGAGTGTTAACTGTAGACAGAGTGCGTTACCTCTAGACAGAGTGTGTTAACTGTAGACAGAGTGCGTTACCTCTAGACAGAGTGTGTTAGCTGTAGACAGAGTGCGTTACCTCTAGACAGAGTATGTTACCTCTAGACAGAGTGTGTTACCTCTAGACAGAGTGCGTTAGCTCTAGACAGAGTGTGTTAACTGTAGACAGAGTGCGTTACCTCTAGACAGAGTGTGTTAACTGTAGACAGAGTGCGTTACCTTTAGACAGAGTGTGTTAACTGTAGACAGAGTGCGTTACCTCTAGACAGAGTGCGTTACCTCTAGACAGAGTGTGTTAACTGTAGAGTGCGTTACCTCTAGACAGAGTGTGTTAACTGTAGACAGAGTGCGTTACCTTTAGACAGAGTGTGTTAACTGTAGACAGAGTGCATTTCCTCTAGACAGAGTGCGTTACCTCTAGACAGAGTGTGTTAACTGTAGACAGAGTGCGTTACCTCTAGACAGAGTGTGTTAACTGTAGACAGAGTGCGTTACCTCTAGACAGAGTGCGTTACCTCTAGACAGAGTGTGTTAACTGTAGACAGAGTGCGTTACCTCTAGACAGAGTGTGTTAGCTGTAGACAGAGTGCGTTACCTCTAGACAGAGTGTGTTAACTGTAGACAGAGTGCATTACCTCTAGGCAGAGTGTGTTAACTGTAGACAGAGTGCGTTACCTCTAGACAGAGTGTGTTACCTCTAGACAGAGTGCGTTACCTCTAGACAGAGTGTGTTACCTCTAGACAATGTGTTAGCTCTAGACAGTGTGTGTTACCTCTAGACAGAGTGTGTTACCTCTAGACAGAGTGTGTTACCTCTAGACAGAGTGCGTTACCTCTAGACAGAGTATGTTACCTCTAGACAGAGTGCGTTACCTCTAGACAGAGTGCGTTACCTCTAGAGAGAGTGTGTTACCTCTAGACAGAGTGTGTTACCTCTAGGCAGTGTGTGTTACCTCTAGACAGAGTATGTTACCTCTAGACAGAGTGTGTTACCTCTAGACAGAGTATGTTACCTCTAGACAGAGTGTGTTACCTCTAGACAGAGTGTGTTACCTCTAGACAGAGTGTTACCTCTAGACAGAGTGTGTTACCTCTAGACAGAGTGTTACCTCTAGACAGAGTGTGTTACCTCTAGACAGAGTGTGTTACCTCTAGACAAAGTGTGTTACCTCTAGACAGAGTGCGTTACCTCTAGACAGAGTGTGTTACCTCTAGACAGAGTGCGTTACCTCTAGACAGAGTGTGTTAACTGTAGACAGAGTGCGTTACCTCTAGACAGAGTGTGTTAGCTGTAGACAGAGTGCGTTACCTCTAGACAGAGTATGTTACCTCTAGACAGAGTGTGTTACCTCTAGACAGAGTGCGTTACCTCTAGACAGAGTGTGTTAACTGTAGACAGAGTGCGTTACCTCTAGACAGAGTGTGTTAACTGTAGACAGAGTGCGTTACCTTTAGACAGAGTGTGTTAACTGTAGACAGAGTGCGTTACCTCTAGACAGAGTGCGTTACCTCTAGACAGAGTGTGTTAACTGTAGACAGAGTGCGTTACCTCTAGACAGAGTGTGTTAACTGTAGACAGAGTGCGTTACCTTTAGACAGAGTGTGTTAACTGTAGACAGAGTGCATTTCCTCTAGACAGAGTGCGTTACCTCTAGACAGAGTGTGTTAACTGTAGACAGAGTGCGTTACCTCTAGACAGAGTGTGTTAACTGTAGACAGAGTGCGTTACCTCTAGACAGAGTGCGTTACCTCTAGACAGAGTGTGTTAACTGTAGACAGAGTGCGTTACCTCTAGACAGAGTGTGTTAACTGTAGAGTGGGTTACCTCTAGACAGAGTGTGTTAACTGTAGACAGAGTGCGTTACCTTTAGACAGAGTGTGTTAACTGTAGACAGAGTGCATTTCCTCTAGACAGAGTGCGTTACCTCTAGACAAAGTGTGTTAACTGTAGACAGAGTGCGTTACCTCTAGACAGAGTGTGTTAACTGTAGACAGAGTGCGTTACCTCTAGACAGAGTGCGTTACCTCTAGACAGAGTGTGTTAACTGTAGACAGAGTGCGTTACCTCTAGACAGAGTGTGTTAGCTGTAGACAGAGTGCGTTACCTCTAGACAGAGTGTGTTAACTGTAGACAGAGTGCATTACCTCTAGGCAGAGTGTGTTAACTGTAGACAGAGTGCGTTACCTCTAGACAGAGTGTGTTACCTCTAGACAGAGTGCGTTACCTCTAGACAGAGTGTGTTACCTCTAGACAATGTGTTAGCTCTAGACAGTGTGTGTTACCTCTAGACAGAGTGTGTTACCTCTAGACAGAGTGTGTTACCTCTAGACAGAGTGCGTTACCTCTAGACAGAGTATGTTACCTCTAGACAGAGTGCGTTACCTCTAGACAGAGTGCGTTACCTCTAGAGAGAGTGTGTTACCTCTAGACAGAGTGTGTTACCTCTAGACAGTGTGTGTTACCTCTAGACAGAGTATGTTACCTCTAGACAGAGTGTGTTACCTCTAGACAGAGTATGTTACCTCTAGACAGAGTGTGTTACCTCTAGACAGAGTGTGTTACCTCTAGACAGAGTGTTACCTCTAGACAGAGTGTGTTACCTCTAGACAGAGTGTTACCTCTAGACAGAGTGTGTTACCTCTAGACAGAGTGTGTTACCTCTAGACAAAGTGTGTTACCTCTAGACAGAGTGCGTTACCTCTAGACAGAGTGCGTTACCTCTAGACAGAGTGTGTTAACTGTAGACAGAGTGCGTTACCTCTAGACAGAGTGTGTTAGCTGTAGACAGAGTGCGTTACCTCTAGACAGAGTATGTTACCTCTAGACAGAGTGTGTTACCTCTAGACAGAGTGCGTTACCTCTAGACAGAGTGTGTTAACTGTAGACAGAGTGCGTTACCTCTAGACAGAGTGTGTTAACTGTAGACAGAGTGCGTTACCTTTAGACAGAGTGTGTTAACTGTAGACAGAGTGCGTTACCTCTAGACAGAGTGCGTTACCTCTAGACAGAGTGTGTTAACTGTAGACAGAGTGCGTTACCTCTAGACAGAGTGTGTTAACTGTAGACAGAGTGCGTTACCTTTAGACAGAGTGTGTTAACTGTAGACAGAGTGCATTTCCTCTAGACAGAGTGCGTTACCTCTAGACAGAGTGTGTTAACTGTAGACAGAGTGCGTTACCTCTAGACAGAGTGTGTTAACTGTAGACAGAGTGCGTTACCTCTAGACAGAGTGCGTTACCTCTAGACAGAGTGTGTTAACTGTAGACAGAGTGCGTTACCTCTAGACAGAGTGTGTTAGCTGTAGACAGAGTGCGTTAACTCTAGACAGAGTGTGTTAACTGTAGACAGAGTGCATTACCTCTAGGCAGAGTGTGTTAACTGTAGACAGAGTGCGTTACCTCAAGACAGAGTGTGTTACCTCTAGACAGAGTGCGTTACCTCTAGACAGAGTGTGTTACCTCTAGACAATGTGTTAGCTCTAGACAGTGTGTGTTACCTCTAGACAGAGTGTGTTACCTCTAGACAGAGTGTGTTACCTCTAGACAGAGTGCGTTACCTCTAGACAGAGTATGTTACCTCTAGACAGAGTGCGTTACCTCTAGACAGAGTGCGTTACCTCTAGAGAGAGTGTGTTACCTCTAGACAGAGTGTGTTACCTCTAGACAGTGTGTGTTACCTCTAGACAGAGTATGTTACCTCTAGACAGAGTGTGTTACCTCTAGACAGAGTATGTTACCTCTAGACAGAGTGTGTTACCTCTAGACAGAGTGTGTTACCTCTAGACAGAGTGTTACCTCTAGACAGTGTGTTACCTCTAGACAGAGTGTGTTACCTCTAGACAGAGTGTGTTACCTCTAGACAGAGTGTGTTACCTCTAGACAAAGTGTGTTACCTCTAGACAGAGTGCGTTACCCCTAGACAGAGTGTGTTACCTCTAGACAGAGTGTGTTAGCTGTAGACAGAGTGCGTTACCTCTAGACAGAGTATGTTACCTCTAGACAGAGTGTGTTACCTCTAGACAGAGTGCGTTACCTCTAGACAGAGTGTGTTAACTGTAGACAGAGTGCGTTACCTCTAGACAGAGTGTGTTAACTGTAGACAGAGTGCGTTACCTTTAGACAGAGTGTGTTAACTGTAGACAGAGTGCGTTACCTCTAGACAGAGTGCGTTACCTCTAGACAGAGTGTGTTAACTGTAGACAGAGTGCGTTACCTCTAGACAGAGTGTGTTAACTGTAGACAGAGTGCGTTACCTTTAGACAGTGTGTTAACTGTAGACAGAGTGCATTTCCTCTAGACAGAGTGCGTTACCTCTAGACAGAGTGTGTTAACTGTAGACAGAGTGCGTTACCTCTAGACAGAGTGTGTTAACTGTAGACAGAGTGCGTTACCTCTAGACAGAGTATGTTACCTCTAGACAGAGTGTGTTACTTCTAGACAGAGTGTGTAACCTCTAGACAGAGTATGTTAACTCTAGACAGTGTGTGTTACCTCTAGACAGTGTGTTACCTCTAGACAGAGTGTTAACTCTAGACAGAGTGCGTTACCTCTAGACAGAGTGTTAACTGTAGACAGAGGATGTTACCTCTAGACAGAGTGTGTTACCTCTAGACAGAGTATGTTACCTCTAGACAGAGTATGTTACCTCTAGACAGAGTATGTTACCTCTAGACAGAGTGTGTTACCTCTAGACAGAGTATGTTACCTCTAGACAGAGTGTGTTACCTCTAGACAGAGTGTGTTACCTCTAGACAGAGTGTTACCTCTAGACAGAGTGTGTTACCTCTAGACAGAGTGTTACCTCTAGACAGAGTGTGTTACCTCTAGACAGAGTGTGTTACCTCTAGACAAAGTGTGTTACCTCTAGACAGAGTGCGTTACCTCTAGACAGAGTGCGTTACCTCTAGACAGAGTGTGTTAACTGTAGACAGAGTGCGTTACCTCTAGACAGAGTGTGTTAGCTGTAGACAGAGTGCGTTACCTCTAGACAGAGTATGTTACCTCTAGACAGAGTGTGTTACCTCTAGACAGAGTGCGTTACCTCTAGACAGAGTGTGTTAACTGTAGACAGAGTGCGTTACCTCTAGACAGAGTGTGTTAACTGTAGACAGAGTGCGTTACCTTTAGACAGAGTGTGTTAACTGTAGACAGAGTGCGTTACCTCTAGACAGAGTGCGTTACCTCTAGACAGAGTGTGTTAACTGTAGACAGAGTGCGTTACCTCTAGACAGAGTGTGTTAACTGTAGACAGAGTGCGTTACCTTTAGACAGAGTGTGTTAACTGTAGACAGAGTGCATTTCCTCTAGACAGAGTGCGTTACCTCTAGACAGAGTGTGTTAACTGTAGACAGAGTGCGTTACCTCTAGACAGAGTGTGTTAACTGTAGACAGAGTGCGTTACCTCTAGACAGAGTGCGTTACCTCTAGACAGAGTGTGTTAACTGTAGACAGAGTGCGTTACCTCTAGACAGAGTGTGTTAGCTGTAGACAGAGTGCGTTAACTCTAGACAGAGTGTGTTAACTGTAGACAGAGTGCATTACCTCTAGGCAGAGTGTGTTAACTGTAGACAGAGTGCGTTACCTCAAGACAGAGTGTGTTACCTCTAGACAGAGTGCGTTACCTCTAGACAGAGTGTGTTACCTCTAGACAATGTGTTAGCTCTAGACAGTGTGTGTTACCTCTAGACAGAGTGTGTTACCTCTAGACAGAGTGTGTTACCTCTAGACAGAGTGCGTTACCTCTAGACAGAGTATGTTACCTCTAGACAGAGTGCGTTACCTCTAGACAGAGTGCGTTACCTCTAGAGAGAGTGTGTTACCTCTAGACAGAGTGTGTTACCTCTAGACAGTGTGTGTTACCTCTAGACAGAGTATGTTACCTCTAGACAGAGTGTGTTACCTCTAGACAGAGTATGTTACCTCTAGACAGAGTGTGTTACCTCTAGACAGAGTGTGTTACCTCTAGACAGAGTGTTACCTCTAGACAGTGTGTTACCTCTAGACAGAGTGTGTTACCTCTAGACAGAGTGTGTTACCTCTAGACAGAGTGTGTTACCTCTAGACAAAGTGTGTTACCTCTAGACAGAGTGCGTTACCCCTAGACAGAGTGTGTTACCTCTAGACAGAGTGTGTTAGCTGTAGACAGAGTGCGTTACCTCTAGACAGAGTATGTTACCTCTAGACAGAGTGTGTTACCTCTAGACAGAGTGCGTTACCTCTAGACAGAGTGTGTTAACTGTAGACAGAGTGCGTTACCTCTAGACAGAGTGTGTTAACTGTAGACAGAGTGCGTTACCTTTAGACAGAGTGTGTTAACTGTAGACAGAGTGCGTTACCTCTAGACAGAGTGCGTTACCTCTAGACAGAGTGTGTTAACTGTAGACAGAGTGCGTTACCTCTAGACAGAGTGTGTTAACTGTAGACAGAGTGCGTTACCTTTAGACAGTGTGTTAACTGTAGACAGAGTGCATTTCCTCTAGACAGAGTGCGTTACCTCTAGACCGAGTGTGTTTACTGTAGACAGAGTGCGTTACCTCTAGACAGAGTGTGTTAACTGTAGACAGAGTGCGTTACCTCTAGACAGAGTATGTTACCTCTAGACAGAGTGTGTTACTTCTAGACAGAGTGTGTAACCTCTAGACAGAGTATGTTAACTCTAGACAGTGTGTGTTACCTCTAGACAGTGTGTTACCTCTAGACAGAGTGTTAACTCTAGACAGAGTGCGTTACCTCTAGACAGAGTGTTAACTGTAGACAGAGGATGTTACCTCTAGACAGAGTGTGTTACCTCTAGACAGAGTATGTTACCTCTAGACAGAGTATGTTACCTCTAGACAGAGTGTGTTACCTCGAGACAGAGTGTTAACTGTAGACAGAGTGCGTTACCTCTAGACAGAGTGTTACCTCAAGACAGAGTGTGTTAGCTGTAGACAGAGTGCGTTACCTCTAGACAGAGTGTGTTAACTGTAGACAGAGTGCGTTACCTCTAGACAGAGTGTGTTAGCTGTAGACAGAGTGCGTTACCTCTAGACAGAGTGTGTTAACTGTAGACAGAGTGCGTTACCTCTAGGCAGAGTGTGTTAACTGTAGACAGAGTGCGTTACCTCTAGACAGAGTATGTTACCTCTAGACAGAGTGTGTTACTTCTAGACAGAGTGTTACTTTTAGACAGAGTGTGTTACCTCTAGACAGAGTGTTACCTCTAGACAGAGTGTGTTACCTCTAGACAGAGTATGTTACCTCTAGACAGAGTGTTACCTCTAGACAGAGTATGTTACCTCTAGACAGAGTGTGTTACTTCTAGACAGAGTGTGTTACCTCTAGACAGAGTGTGTTACCTCTAGACAGTGTGTGTTACCTCTGGACAGTGTGTTATCTCTAGACAGAGTGTTAACTGTAGACAGAGTGCGTTACCTCTAGACAGAGTGTGTTAACTGTAGACAGAGTGCGTTACCTCTAGACAGAGTGCGTTACCTCTAGATAGAGTGTGTTAACTGTAGACAGAGTGCGTTACCTCTGACAGAGTGTTACCTCTAGACAGTGTGTGTTACCTCTAAACAGAGTGTGTTACCTCTAGACAGAGTATGTTACCTCTAGACAGAGTATGATACCTCTAGACAGAGTATGTTACCTCTAGACAGAGTGTGTTACTTCTAGACAGAGTGCGTTACCTCTATACAGAGTTTGTTACCTCTAGACAGAGTGTGTTAACTGTAGACAGAGTGCGTTACCTCTAGACAGTGTGTTAACTCTAGACAGAGTGTTACCTCTAGACAGAGTGTGTTACCTCTAGACAGAGTATGTTACCTCTAGACAGAGTGTGTTACCTCTAGACAGAGTATGTTACCTCTAGACAGAGTATGTTACCTCTAGACAGAGTGTGTTAGCTCGAGACAGAGTGTTAACTGTAGACAGAGTGCGTTACCTCTAGACAGAGTGCGTTACCTCTAGACAGAGTATGTTACCTCTAGACAGAGTGCATTACCTCTAGACAGAGTGCGTTACCTCTAGACAGAGTGCGTTAACTGTAGACAGAGTGCGTTACCTCTGACAGAGTGTTACCTCTAGACAGTGTGTGTTACCTCTAGACAGAGTGTTACCTCTAGACAGAGTGTGTTACCTCTAGACAGAGTATGTTACCTCTAGACAGAGTGTTACCGCTAGACAGAGTATGTTACTTCTAGACAGAGTGTGTTACTTCTAGACAGAGTGTGTTACCTCTAGACAGAGTATGTTAACTCTAGACAGTGTGTGTTACCTCTAGACAGTGTGTTACCTCTAGACAGAGTGTTAACTCTAGACAGAGTGCGTTACCTCTAGACAGAGTGTTAACTGTAGACAGAGTGCGTTACCTCTACACAGAGTGTGTTAACTGTAGACAGAGTGCGTTACCTCTAGACAGAGTGTGTTAACTGTAGACAGAGTGCGTTACCTCTGACAGAGTGTTACCTCTAGACAGTGTGCGTTACCTCTAGACAGAGTGTGTTAGCTCTAGACAGAGTATGTTACCTCTGGACAGAGTATGTTACCTCTAGACAGAGTATGTTACCTCTAGACAGAGTGCGTTACCTCTAGACAGAGTGTGTTAACTGTAGACAGAGTGTGTTACCTCTAGACTTTGTGTTAACTCTAGACAGAGTGTTACCTCTAGACAGAGTGTGTTACCTCTAGACAGAGGATGTTACCTCTAGACAGAGTGTGTTACCTCTAGACAGAGTATGTTACCTCTAGACAGAGTATGTTACCTCTAGACAGAGTGTGTTACCTCGAGACAGAGTGTTAACTGTAGACAGAGTGCGTTACCTCTAGACAGAGTGTGTTACCTCTAGACAGAGTGTGTTACCTCTAGACAGAGTGTGTTACCTCTAGACAGAGTGCGTTACCTTTAGACAGAGTGTGTTACCTCTAGACAGAGTGTTAACTGTAGACAGAGTGTGTTACTTCTAGACAGAGTTTTACCTCTAGACAGAGTATGTTACCTCTAGACAGAGTGTGTTAACGCTAGACAGAGTGTGTTACCTCTAGACAGTGTGTTAGCTCTAGACAGTGTGTGTTACCTCTAGACAGAGTGTGTTACCTCTAGACAGTGTGTTGCCTCAGTACAAAGTGTGTTACCTCTAGACAGAGTATGTTACCTCTAGACAGAGTGTGTTAACTCTAGACAGTGTGTTACCTCTAGACAGAGTGTTACCTCTAGACAGAGTGTGTTACCTCTAGACAGAGTATGTTACCTCTAGACAGAGTGTTACCTCTAGACAGAGTATGTTACCTCTAGACAGAGTGTGTTACTTCTAGACAGAGTGTGTTACCTCTAGACAGAGTGTGTTACCTCTAGACAGTGTGTGTTACCTCTGGACAGTGTGTTATCTCTAGACAGAGTGTTAACTGTAGACAGAGTGCGTTACCTCTAGACAGAGTGTGTTAACTGTAGACAGAGTGCGTTACCTCTAGACAGAGTGCGTTACCTCTAGATAGAGTGTGTTAACTGTAGACAGAGTGTGTTACCTCTGACAGAGTGTTACCTCTAGACAGTGTGTGTTACCTCTAAACAGAGTGTGTTACCTCTAGACAGAGTATGTTACCTCTAGACAGAGTATGTTACCTCTAGACAGAGTATGTTACCTCTAGACAGAGTGTGTTACTTCTAGACAGAGTGCGTTACCTCTATACAGAGTTTGTTACCTCTAGACAGAGTGTGTTAACTGTAGACAGAGTGCGTTACCTCTAGACAGTGTGTTAACTCTAGACAGAGTGTTACCTCTAGACAGAGTGTGTTACCTCTAGACAGAGTATGTTACCTCTAGACAGAGTGTGTTACCTCTAGACAGAGTATGTTACCTCTAGACAGAGTATGTTACCTCTAGACAGAGTGTGTTAGCTCGAGACAGAGTGTTAACTGTAGACAGAGTGCGTTACCTCTAGACAGAGTGCGTTACCTCTAGACAGAGTATGTTACCTCTAGACAGAGTGCATTACCTCTAGACAGAGTGCGTTACCTCTAGACAGAGTGCGTTAACTGTAGACAGAGTGCGTTACCTCTGACAGAGTGTTACCTCTAGACAGTGTGTGTTACCTCTAGACAGAGTGTTACCTCTAGACAGAGTGTGTTACCTCTAGACAGAGTATGTTACCTCTAGACAGAGTGTTACCGCTAGACAGAGTATGTTACTTCTAGACAGAGTGTGTTACTTCTAGACAGAGTGTGTTACCTCTAGACAGAGTATGTTAACTCTAGACAGTGTGTGTTACCTCTAGACAGTGTGTTACCTCTAGACAGAGTGTTAACTCTAGACAGTGTGTGTTACCTCTAGACAGTGTGTTACCTCTAGACAGAGTGTTAACTCTAGACAGTGTGTGTTACCTCTAGACAGAGTGTGTTAGCTCTAGACAGAGTATGTTACCTCTGGACAGAGTATGTTACCTCTAGACAGAGTATGTTACCTCTAGACAGAGTGCGTTACCTCTAGACAGAGTGTGTTAACTGTAGACAGAGTGCGTTACCTCTAGACTTTGTGTTAACTCTAGACAGAGTGTTACCTCTAGACAGAGTGTGTTACCTCTAGACAGAGGATGTTACCTCTAGACAGAGTGTGTTACCTCTAGACAGAGTATGTTACCTCTAGACAGAGTATGTTACCTCTAGACAGAGTGTGTTACCTCGAGACAGAGTGTTAACTGTAGACAGAGTGCGTTACCTCTAGACAGAGTGTGTTACCTCTAGACAGAGTGTGTTACCTCTAGACAGAGTGTGTTACCTCTAGACAGAGTGCGTTACCTTTAGACAGAGTGTGTTACCTCTAGACAGAGTGTTAACTGTAGACAGAGTGTGTTACTTCTAGACAGAGTTTTACCTCTAGACAGAGTATGTTACCTCTAGACAGAGTGTGTTAACGCTAGACAGAGTGTGTTACCTCTAGACAGTGTGTTAGCTCTAGACAGTGTGTGTTACCTCTAGACAGAGTGTGTTACCTCTAGACAGTGTGTTGCCTCTGTACAAAGTGTGTTACCTCTAGACAGAGTATGTTACCTCTAGACAGAGTGTGTTAACTCTAGACAGTGTGTTACCTCTAGACAGAGTGTTACCTCTAGACAGAGTGTGTTACCTCTAGACAGAGTATGTTACCTCTAGACAGAGTGTGTTACCTCTAGACAGAGTGTGTTACCTCTAGACTCTAGACAGAGTGTGTTACCTCTAGACAGAGTGTTACCTCTAGACAGAGTGTGTTACCTCTAGACAGAGTATGTTACCTCTAGACAGAGTGTGTTACCTCTAGACAGAGTGTGTTACCTCTAGACAGAGTGTTACCTCTAGAAAGAGTGTTACCTCAAGACAGAGTGTGTTACCTCTAGACAGAGTGTGTTACCTCTAGACAGAGTGTTAACTCTAGACAGTGTGTTACCTCTAGACAGAGTGTTACCTCTAGACAGAGTGTGTTACCTCTTGACAGAGTGTTACCTCTAGACAGAGTGTGTTACCTCTAGACAGAGTGTGTTACCTCTAGACAGAGTGCGTTACCTCTAGACAGAGTGTGTTACCTCTAGACAGAGTGCGTTACCTCTAGACAGAGTGTGTTACCTCTAGACAGTGTGTTAACTCTAGAGAGTGTGTTAGCTCTAGACAGTGTGTGTTACCTCTAGACAGAGTGTTACGTCTAGACAGAGTGTGTTACCTCTAGACAGAGTGTGTTACCTCTAGACAGAGTGCGTTACCTCTAGACAGAGTGTGTTACCTCTAGACAGAGTGCGTTACCTCTAGACAGAGTGTGTTACCTCTAGACAGTGTGTTAACTCTAGAGAGTGTGTTAGCTCTATACAGTGTGTGTTACCTCTAGACAGAGTTATGTTACCTCTAGACAGAGTGTGTTACCTCTAGACAGAGTGCGTTACCTCTAGACAGAGTGTGTTACCTCTAGACAGAGTGTTAACTGTAGACAGAGTGTGTTACCTCTAGACAGAGTGTTACCTCTAGACAGAGTATGTTACCTCTAGACAGAGTGTGTTAACTAGACAGAGTGTGTTACCTCTAGACAGTGTGTTAGCTCTAGACAGTGTGTGTTAACTCTAGACAGAGTGCGTTACCTCTAGACAGAGTGCGTTACCTCTAGACAGAGTATGTTACCTCTAGACAGAGTGCGTTACCTCTAGACAGAGTGCGTTAACTGTAGACAGAGTGCGTTACCTCTGACAGAGTGTTACCTCTAGACAGTGTGTGTTACCTCTAGACAGAGTGTTAACTGTAGACAGAGTGTGTTACCTCTAGACAGAGTGTTACCTCTAGACAGAGTATGTTACCTCTAGACAGAGTGTGTTAACTAGACAGAGTGTGTTACCTCTAGACAGTGTGTTAGCTCTAGACAGTGTGTGTTAACTCTAGACAGAGTGCGTTACCTCTAGACAGAGTGCGTTACCTCTAGACAGAGTATGTTACCTCTAGACAGAGTGCGTTACCTCTAGACAGAGTGCGTTAACTGTAGACAGAGTGCGTTACCTCTGACAGAGTGTTACCTCTAGACAGTGTGTGTTACCTCTAGACAGAGTGTTACCTCTAGACAGAGTGTGTTACCTCTAGACAGAGTATGTTACCTCTAGACAGAGTGTTACCGCTAGACAGAGTATGTTACCTCTAGACAGAGTGTGTTACTTCTAGACAGAGTGTGTTACCTCTAGACAGAGTATGTTACCTCTAGACAGAATGTGTTACCTCTAGACAGAGTGTGTTACCTCTAGACAGAGTGTGTTACCTCTAGACAGAGTGTTACCTCTAGACAGAGTGTGTTACCTCTAGACAGAGTGTGTTACCTCGAGACAGAGTGTTAACTGTAGACAGAGTGCGTTACCTCTAGACAGAGTGTTACCTCAAGACAGAGTGTGTTAGCTGTAGACAGAGTGCGTTACCTCTAGACAGAGTGTGTTAACTGTAGACAGAGTGCGTTACCTCTAGACAGAGTGTGTTAGCTGTAGACAGAGTGCGTTACCTCTAGACAGAGTGTGTTAACTGTAGACAGAGTGCGTTACCTCTAGGCAGAGTGTGTTAACTGTAGACAGAGTGCGTTACCTCTAGACAGAGTATGTTACCTCTAGACAGAGTGTGTTACTTCTAGACAGAGTGTTACTTTTAGACAGAGTGTGTTACCTCTAGACAGAGTGTTACCTCTAGACAGAGTGTGTTACCTCTAGACAGAGTATGTTACCTCTAGACAGAGTGTTACCTCTAGACAGAGTATGTTACCTCTAGACAGAGTGTGTTACTTCTAGACAGAGTGTGTTACCTCTAGACAGAGTGTGTTACCTCTAGACAGTGTGTGTTACCTCTGGACAGTGTGTTATCTCTAGACAGAGTGTTAACTGTAGACAGAGTGCGTTACCTCTAGACAGAGTGTGTTAACTGTAGACAGAGTGCGTTACCTCTAGACAGAGTGCGTTACCTCTAGATAGAGTGTGTTAACTGTAGACAGAGTGCGTTACCTCTGACAGAGTGTTACCTCTAGACAGTGTGTGTTACCTCTAAACAGAGTGTGTTACCTCTAGACAGAGTATGTTACCTCTAGACAGAGTATGATACCTCTAGACAGAGTATGTTACCTCTAGACAGAGTGTGTTACTTCTAGACAGAGTGCGTTACCTCTATACAGAGTTTGTTACCTCTAGACAGAGTGTGTTAACTGTAGACAGAGTGCGTTACCTCTAGACAGTGTGTTAACTCTAGACAGAGTGTTACCTCTAGACAGAGTGTGTTACCTCTAGACAGAGTATGTTACCTCTAGACAGAGTGTGTTACCTCTAGACAGAGTATGTTACCTCTAGACAGAGTATGTTACCTCTAGACAGAGTGTGTTAGCTCGAGACAGAGTGTTAACTGTAGACAGAGTGCGTTACCTCTAGACAGAGTGCGTTACCTCTAGACAGAGTATGTTACCTCTAGACAGAGTGCATTACCTCTAGACAGAGTGCGTTACCTCTAGACAGAGTGCGTTAACTGTAGACAGAGTGCGTTACCTCTGACAGAGTGTTACCTCTAGACAGTGTGTGTTACCTCTAGACAGAGTGTTACCTCTAGACAGAGTGTGTTACCTCTAGACAGAGTATGTTACCTCTAGACAGAGTGTTACCGCTAGACAGAGTATGTTACTTCTAGACAGAGTGTGTTACTTCTAGACAGAGTGTGTTACCTCTAGACAGAGTATGTTAACTCTAGACAGTGTGTGTTACCTCTAGACAGTGTGTTACCTCTAGACAGAGTGT
Organism: Salmo salar; assembly: GCF_905237065.1. NCBI lineage: Eukaryota > Metazoa > Chordata > Actinopteri > Salmoniformes > Salmonidae > Salmo > Salmo salar. The sequence continues at coordinate 97,218,213 of NC_059454.1, forward strand.
TAACTCTAGACAGAGTGCGTTACCTCTAGACAGAGTGTTAACTGTAGACAGAGTGCGTTACCTCTACACAGAGTGTGTTAACTGTAGACAGAGTGCGTTACCTCTAGACAGAGTGTGTTAACTGTAGACAGAGTGCGTTACCTCTGACAGAGTGTTACCTCTAGACAGTGTGCGTTACCTCTAGACAGAGTGTGTTAGCTCTAGACAGAGTATGTTACCTCTGGACAGAGTATGTTACCTCTAGACAGAGTATGTTACCTCTAGACAGAGTGCGTTACCTCTAGACAGAGTGTGTTAACTGTAGACAGAGTGTGTTACCTCTAGACTTTGTGTTAACTCTAGACAGAGTGTTACCTCTAGACAGAGTGTGTTACCTCTAGACAGAGGATGTTACCTCTAGACAGAGTGTGTTACCTCTAGACAGAGTATGTTACCTCTAGACAGAGTATGTTACCTCTAGACAGAGTGTGTTACCTCGAGACAGAGTGTTAACTGTAGACAGAGTGCGTTACCTCTAGACAGAGTGTGTTACCTCTAGACAGAGTGTGTTACCTCTAGACAGAGTGTGTTACCTCTAGACAGAGTGCGTTACCTTTAGACAGAGTGTGTTACCTCTAGACAGAGTGTTAACTGTAGACAGAGTGTGTTACTTCTAGACAGAGTTTTACCTCTAGACAGAGTATGTTACCTCTAGACAGAGTGTGTTAACGCTAGACAGAGTGTGTTACCTCTAGACAGTGTGTTAGCTCTAGACAGTGTGTGTTACCTCTAGACAGAGTGTGTTACCTCTAGACAGTGTGTTGCCTCAGTACAAAGTGTGTTACCTCTAGACAGAGTATGTTACCTCTAGACAGAGTGTGTTAACTCTAGACAGTGTGTTACCTCTAGACAGAGTGTTACCTCTAGACAGAGTGTGTTACCTCTAGACAGAGTATGTTACCTCTAGACAGAGTGTTACCTCTAGACAGAGTATGTTACCTCTAGACAGAGTGTGTTACTTCTAGACAGAGTGTGTTACCTCTAGACAGAGTGTGTTACCTCTAGACAGTGTGTGTTACCTCTGGACAGTGTGTTATCTCTAGACAGAGTGTTAACTGTAGACAGAGTGCGTTACCTCTAGACAGAGTGTGTTAACTGTAGACAGAGTGCGTTACCTCTAGACAGAGTGCGTTACCTCTAGATAGAGTGTGTTAACTGTAGACAGAGTGTGTTACCTCTGACAGAGTGTTACCTCTAGACAGTGTGTGTTACCTCTAAACAGAGTGTGTTACCTCTAGACAGAGTATGTTACCTCTAGACAGAGTATGTTACCTCTAGACAGAGTATGTTACCTCTAGACAGAGTGTGTTACTTCTAGACAGAGTGCGTTACCTCTATACAGAGTTTGTTACCTCTAGACAGAGTGTGTTAACTGTAGACAGAGTGCGTTACCTCTAGACAGTGTGTTAACTCTAGACAGAGTGTTACCTCTAGACAGAGTGTGTTACCTCTAGACAGAGTATGTTACCTCTAGACAGAGTGTGTTACCTCTAGACAGAGTATGTTACCTCTAGACAGAGTATGTTACCTCTAGACAGAGTGTGTTAGCTCGAGACAGAGTGTTAACTGTAGACAGAGTGCGTTACCTCTAGACAGAGTGCGTTACCTCTAGACAGAGTATGTTACCTCTAGACAGAGTGCATTACCTCTAGACAGAGTGCGTTACCTCTAGACAGAGTGCGTTAACTGTAGACAGAGTGCGTTACCTCTGACAGAGTGTTACCTCTAGACAGTGTGTGTTACCTCTAGACAGAGTGTTACCTCTAGACAGAGTGTGTTACCTCTAGACAGAGTATGTTACCTCTAGACAGAGTGTTACCGCTAGACAGAGTATGTTACTTCTAGACAGAGTGTGTTACTTCTAGACAGAGTGTGTTACCTCTAGACAGAGTATGTTAACTCTAGACAGTGTGTGTTACCTCTAGACAGTGTGTTACCTCTAGACAGAGTGTTAACTCTAGACAGTGTGTGTTACCTCTAGACAGTGTGTTACCTCTAGACAGAGTGTTAACTCTAGACAGTGTGTGTTACCTCTAGACAGAGTGTGTTAGCTCTAGACAGAGTATGTTACCTCTGGACAGAGTATGTTACCTCTAGACAGAGTATGTTACCTCTAGACAGAGTGCGTTACCTCTAGACAGAGTGTGTTAACTGTAGACAGAGTGCGTTACCTCTAGACTTTGTGTTAACTCTAGACAGAGTGTTACCTCTAGACAGAGTGTGTTACCTCTAGACAGAGGATGTTACCTCTAGACAGAGTGTGTTACCTCTAGACAGAGTATGTTACCTCTAGACAGAGTATGTTACCTCTAGACAGAGTGTGTTACCTCGAGACAGAGTGTTAACTGTAGACAGAGTGCGTTACCTCTAGACAGAGTGTGTTACCTCTAGACAGAGTGTGTTACCTCTAGACAGAGTGTGTTACCTCTAGACAGAGTGCGTTACCTTTAGACAGAGTGTGTTACCTCTAGACAGAGTGTTAACTGTAGACAGAGTGTGTTACTTCTAGACAGAGTTTTACCTCTAGACAGAGTATGTTACCTCTAGACAGAGTGTGTTAACGCTAGACAGAGTGTGTTACCTCTAGACAGTGTGTTAGCTCTAGACAGTGTGTGTTACCTCTAGACAGAGTGTGTTACCTCTAGACAGTGTGTTGCCTCTGTACAAAGTGTGTTACCTCTAGACAGAGTATGTTACCTCTAGACAGAGTGTGTTAACTCTAGACAGTGTGTTACCTCTAGACAGAGTGTTACCTCTAGACAGAGTGTGTTACCTCTAGACAGAGTATGTTACCTCTAGACAGAGTGTGTTACCTCTAGACAGAGTGTGTTACCTCTAGACTCTAGACAGAGTGTGTTACCTCTAGACAGAGTGTTACCTCTAGACAGAGTGTGTTACCTCTAGACAGAGTATGTTACCTCTAGACAGAGTGTGTTACCTCTAGACAGAGTGTGTTACCTCTAGACAGAGTGTTACCTCTAGAAAGAGTGTTACCTCAAGACAGAGTGTGTTACCTCTAGACAGAGTGTGTTACCTCTAGACAGAGTGTTAACTCTAGACAGTGTGTTACCTCTAGACAGAGTGTTACCTCTAGACAGAGTGTGTTACCTCTTGACAGAGTGTTACCTCTAGACAGAGTGTGTTACCTCTAGACAGAGTGTGTTACCTCTAGACAGAGTGCGTTACCTCTAGACAGAGTGTGTTACCTCTAGACAGAGTGCGTTACCTCTAGACAGAGTGTGTTACCTCTAGACAGTGTGTTAACTCTAGAGAGTGTGTTAGCTCTAGACAGTGTGTGTTACCTCTAGACAGAGTGTTACGTCTAGACAGAGTGTGTTACCTCTAGACAGAGTGTGTTACCTCTAGACAGAGTGCGTTACCTCTAGACAGAGTGTGTTACCTCTAGACAGAGTGCGTTACCTCTAGACAGAGTGTGTTACCTCTAGACAGTGTGTTAACTCTAGAGAGTGTGTTAGCTCTATACAGTGTGTGTTACCTCTAGACAGAGTTATGTTACCTCTAGACAGAGTGTGTTACCTCTAGACAGAGTGCGTTACCTCTAGACAGAGTGTGTTACCTCTAGACAGAGTGTTAACTGTAGACAGAGTGTGTTACCTCTAGACAGAGTGTTACCTCTAGACAGAGTATGTTACCTCTAGACAGAGTGTGTTAACTAGACAGAGTGTGTTACCTCTAGACAGTGTGTTAGCTCTAGACAGTGTGTGTTAACTCTAGACAGAGTGCGTTACCTCTAGACAGAGTGCGTTACCTCTAGACAGAGTATGTTACCTCTAGACAGAGTGCGTTACCTCTAGACAGAGTGCGTTAACTGTAGACAGAGTGCGTTACCTCTGACAGAGTGTTACCTCTAGACAGTGTGTGTTACCTCTAGACAGAGTGTTAACTGTAGACAGAGTGTGTTACCTCTAGACAGAGTGTTACCTCTAGACAGAGTATGTTACCTCTAGACAGAGTGTGTTAACTAGACAGAGTGTGTTACCTCTAGACAGTGTGTTAGCTCTAGACAGTGTGTGTTAACTCTAGACAGAGTGCGTTACCTCTAGACAGAGTGCGTTACCTCTAGACAGAGTATGTTACCTCTAGACAGAGTGCGTTACCTCTAGACAGAGTGCGTTAACTGTAGACAGAGTGCGTTACCTCTGACAGAGTGTTACCTCTAGACAGTGTGTGTTACCTCTAGACAGAGTGTTACCTCTAGACAGAGTGTGTTACCTCTAGACAGAGTATGTTACCTCTAGACAGAGTGTTACCGCTAGACAGAGTATGTTACCTCTAGACAGAGTGTGTTACTTCTAGACAGAGTGTGTTACCTCTAGACAGAGTATGTTACCTCTAGACAGAATGTGTTACCTCTAGACAGAGTGTGTTACCTCTAGACAGAGTGTGTTACCTCTAGACAGAGTGTTACCTCTAGACAGAGTGTGTTACCTCTAGACAGAGTGTGTTACCTCTAGACAGAGTGTGTTACCTCTAGACAAAGTGTGTTACCTCTAGACAGAGTGCGTTACCTCTAGACAGAGTGTGTTACCTCTAGACAGAGTGCGTTACCTCTAGACAGAGTGTGTTAACTGTAGACAGAGTGCGTTACCTCTAGACAGAGTGTGTTAGCTGTAGACATAGTGCGTTACCTCTAGACAGAGTATGTTACCTCTAGACAGAGTGTGTTACCTCTAGACAGAGTGCGTTACCTCTAGACAGAGTGTGTTACCTCTAGATAGAGTATGTTACCTCTAGACAGAGTATGTTACCTCTAGACAGAGTGTGTTACCTCGAGACAGAGTGTTAACTGTAGACAGAGTGCGTTACCTCTAGACAGAGTGTGTTACCTCTAGACAGTGTGTTACCTCTAGACAGAGTGTGTTACCTCTAGACAGAGTGCGTTACCTTTAGACAGAGTGTGTTACCTCTAGACAGAGTGTTAACTGTAGACAGAGTGTGTTACTTCTAGACAGAGTTTTACCTCTAGACAGAGTATGTTACCTCTAGACAGAGTGTGTTAACGCTAGACAGAGTGTGTTACCTCTAGACAGTGTGTTAGCTCTAGACAGTGTGTGTTACCTCTAGACAGAGTGTGTTACCTCTAGACAGTGTGTTGCCTCTGTACAAAGTGTGTTACCTCTAGACAGAGTATGTTACCTCTAGACAGAGTGTGTTAACTCTAGACAGTGTGTTACCTCTAGACAGAGTGTTACCTCTAGACAGAGTGTGTTACCTCTAGACAGAGTATGTTACCTCTAGACAGAGTGTGTTACCTCTAGACAGAGTGTGTTACCTCTAGACTCTAGACAGAGTGTGTTACCTCTAGACAGAGTGTTACCTCTAGACAGAGTGTGTTACCTCTAGACAGAGTATGTTACCTCTAGACAGAGTGTGTTACCTCTAGACAGAGTGTGTTACCTCTAGACAGAGTGTTACCTCTAGAAAGAGTGTTACCTCAAGACAGAGTGTGTTACCTCTAGACAGAGTGTGTTACCTCTAGACAGAGTGTTAACTCTAGACAGTGTGTTACCTCTAGACAGAGTGTTACCTCTAGACAGAGTGTGTTACCTCTTGACAGAGTGTTACCTCTAGACAGAGTGTGTTACCTCTAGACAGAGTGTGTTACCTCTAGACAGAGTGCGTTACCTCTAGACAGAGTGTGTTACCTCTAGACAGAGTGCGTTACCTCTAGACAGAGTGTGTTACCTCTAGACAGTGTGTTAACTCTAGAGAGTGTGTTAGCTCTAGACAGAGTGTGTTACCTCTAGACAGAGTGCGTTACCTCTAGACAGAGTGTGTTACCTCTAGACAGAGTGCGTTACCTCTAGACAGAGTGTGTTACCTCTAGACAGAGTGCGTTACCTCTAGACAGAGTGTGTTAACTGTAGACAGAGTGCGTTACCTCTGACAGAGTGTTACCTCTAGACAGTGTGTGTTACCTCTAGACAGAGTGTGTTAGCTCTAGACAGAGTATGTTACCTCTGGACAGAGTATGTTACCTCTAGACAGAGTATGTTACCTCTAGACAGAGTGCGTTACCTCTAGACAGAGTGTGTTAACTGTAGACAGAGTGCGTTACCTCTAGACTTTGTGTTAACTCTAGACAGAGTGTTACCTCTAGACAGAGTGTGTTACCTCTAGACAGAGGATGTTACCTCTAGACAGAGTGTGTTACCTCTAGACAGAGTATGTTACCTCTAGACAGAGTATGTTACCTCTAGACAGAGTGTGTTACCTCGAGACAGAGTGTTAACTGTAGACAGAGTGCGTTACCTCTAGACAGAGTGTGTTACCTCTAGACAGAGTGTGTTACCTCTAGACAGAGTGTGTTACCTCTAGACAGAGTGCGTTACCTTTAGACAGAGTGTGTTACCTCTAGACAGAGTGTTAACTGTAGACAGAGTGTGTTACTTCTAGACAGAGTTTTACCTCTAGACAGAGTATGTTACCTCTAGACAGAGTGTGTTAACGCTAGACAGAGTGTGTTACCTCTAGACAGTGTGTTAGCTCTAGACAGTGTGTGTTACCTCTAGACAGAGTGTGTTACCTCTAGACAGTGTGTTGCCTCTGTACAAAGTGTGTTACCTCTAGACAGAGTATGTTACCTCTAGACAGAGTGTGTTAACTCTAGGCAGTGTGTTACCTCTAGACAGAGTGTTACCTCTAGACAGAGTGTGTTACCTCTAGACAGAGTATGTTACCTCTAGACAGAGTGTGTTACCTCTAGACAGAGTGTGTTACCTCTAGACTCTAGACAGAGTGTGTTACCTCTAGACAGAGTGTTACCTCTAGACAGAGTGTGTTACCTCTAGACAGAGTATGTTACCTCTAGACAGAGTGTGTTACCTCTAGACAGAGTGTGTTACCTCTAGACAGAGTGTTACCTCTAGAAAGAGTGTTACCTCAAGACAGAGTGTGTTACCTCTAGACAGAGTGTGTTACCTCTAGACAGAGTGTTAACTCTAGACAGTGTGTTACCTCTAGACAGAGTGTTACCTCTAGACAGAGTGTGTTACCTCTTGACAGAGTGTTACCTCTAGACAGAGTGTGTTACCTCTAGACAGAGTGTGTTACCTCTAGACAGAGTGCGTTACCTCTAGACAGAGTGTGTTACCTCTAGACAGAGTGCGTTACCTCTAGACAGAGTGTGTTACCTCTAGACAGTGTGTTAACTCTAGAGAGTGTGTTAGCTCTAGACAGTGTGTGTTACCTCTAGACAGAGTATGTTACCTCTAGACAGAGTGTGTTAACTAGACAGAGTGTGTTACCTCTAGACAGTGTGTTAGCTCTAGACAGTGTGTGTTAACTCTAGACAGAGTGCGTTACCTCTAGACAGAGTGCGTTACCTCTAGACAGAGTATGTTACCTCTAGACAGAGTGCGTTACCTCTAGACAGAGTGCGTTAACTGTAGACAGAGTGCGTTACCTCTGACAGAGTGTTACCTCTAGACAGTGTGTGTTACCTCTAGACAGAGTGTTAACTGTAGACAGAGTGTGTTACCTCTAGACAGAGTGTTACCTCTAGACAGAGTATGTTACCTCTAGACAGAGTGTGTTAACTAGACAGAGTGTGTTACCTCTAGACAGTGTGTTAGCTCTAGACAGTGTGTGTTAACTCTAGACAGAGTGCGTTACCTCTAGACAGAGTGCGTTACCTCTAGACAGAGTATGTTACCTCTAGACAGAGTGCGTTACCTCTAGACAGAGTGCGTTAACTGTAGACAGAGTGCGTTACCTCTGACAGAGTGTTACCTCTAGACAGTGTGTGTTACCTCTAGACAGAGTGTTACCTCTAGACAGAGTGTGTTACCTCTAGACAGAGTATGTTACCTCTAGACAGAGTGTTACCGCTAGACAGAGTATGTTACCTCTAGACAGAGTGTGTTACTTCTAGACAGAGTGTGTTACCTCTAGACAGAGTATGTTACCTCTAGACAGAATGTGTTACCTCTAGACAGAGTGTGTTACCTCTAGACAGAGTGTGTTACCTCTAGACAGAGTGTTACCTCTAGACAGAGTGTGTTACCTCTAGACAGAGTGTGTTACCTCTAGACAGAGTGTGTTACCTCTAGACAAAGTGTGTTACCTCTAGACAGAGTGCGTTACCTCTAGACAGAGTGTGTTACCTCTAGACAGAGTGCGTTACCTCTAGACAGAGTGTGTTAACTGTAGACAGAGTGCGTTACCTCTAGACAGAGTGTGTTAGCTGTAGACATAGTGCGTTACCTCTAGACAGAGTATGTTACCTCTAGACAGAGTGTGTTACCTCTAGACAGAGTGCGTTACCTCTAGACAGAGTGTGTTACCTCTAGATAGAGTATGTTACCTCTAGACAGAGTATGTTACCTCTAGACAGAGTGTGTTACCTCGAGACAGAGTGTTAACTGTAGACAGAGTGCGTTACCTCTAGACAGAGTGTGTTACCTCTAGACAGTGTGTTACCTCTAGACAGAGTGTGTTACCTCTAGACAGAGTGCGTTACCTCTAGACAGAGTGTGTTACCTCTAGATAGAGTATGTTACCTCTAGACAGAGTATGTTACCTCTAGACAGAGTGCGTTACCTCTAGACAGAGTGTGTTACCTCTAGACAGAGTGCGTTACCTCTAGACAGAGTGTGTTACCTCTAGACAGTGTGTTAACTCTAGAGAGTGTGTTAGCTCTATACAGTGTGTGTTACCTCTAGACAGAGTTATGTTACCTCTAGACAGAGTGTGTTACCTCTAGACAGAGTGCGTTACCTCTAGACAGAGTGTGTTACCTCTAGACAGAGTGTTAACTGTAGACAGAGTGTGTTACCTCTAGACAGAGTGTTACCTCTAGACAGAGTATGTTACCTCTAGACAGAGTGTGTTAACTAGACAGAGTGTGTTACCTCTAGACAGTGTGTTAGCTCTAGACAGTGTGTGTTAACTCTAGACAGAGTGCGTTACCTCTAGACAGAGTGCGTTACCTCTAGACAGAGTATGTTACCTCTAGACAGAGTGCGTTACCTCTAGACAGAGTGCGTTAACTGTAGACAGAGTGCGTTACCTCTGACAGAGTGTTACCTCTAGACAGTGTGTGTTACCTCTAGACAGAGTGTTAACTGTAGACAGAGTGTGTTACCTCTAGACAGAGTGTTACCTCTAGACAGAGTATGTTACCTCTAGACAGAGTGTGTTAACTAGACAGAGTGTGTTACCTCTAGACAGTGTGTTAGCTCTAGACAGTGTGTGTTAACTCTAGACAGAGTGCGTTACCTCTAGACAGAGTGCGTTACCTCTAGACAGAGTATGTTACCTCTAGACAGAGTGCGTTACCTCTAGACAGAGTGCGTTAACTGTAGACAGAGTGCGTTACCTCTGACAGAGTGTTACCTCTAGACAGTGTGTGTTACCTCTAGACAGAGTGTTACCTCTAGACAGAGTGTGTTACCTCTAGACAGAGTATGTTACCTCTAGACAGAGTGTTACCGCTAGACAGAGTATGTTACCTCTAGACAGAGTGTGTTACTTCTAGACAGAGTGTGTTACCTCTAGACAGAGTATGTTACCTCTAGACAGAATGTGTTACCTCTAGACAGAGTGTGTTACCTCTAGACAGAGTGTGTTACCTCTAGACAGAGTGTTACCTCTAGACAGAGTGTGTTACCTCTAGACAGAGTGTGTTACCTCTAGACAGAGTGTGTTACCTCTAGACAAAGTGTGTTACCTCTAGACAGAGTGCGTTACCTCTAGACAGAGTGTGTTACCTCTAGACAGAGTGCGTTACCTCTAGACAGAGTGTGTTAACTGTAGACAGAGTGCGTTACCTCTAGACAGAGTGTGTTAGCTGTAGACATAGTGCGTTACCTCTAGACAGAGTATGTTACCTCTAGACAGAGTGTGTTACCTCTAGACAGAGTGCGTTACCTCTAGACAGAGTGTGTTACCTCTAGATAGAGTATGTTACCTCTAGACAGAGTATGTTACCTCTAGACAGAGTGTGTTACCTCGAGACAGAGTGTTAACTGTAGACAGAGTGCGTTACCTCTAGACAGAGTGTGTTACCTCTAGACAGTGTGTTACCTCTAGACAGAGTGTGTTACCTCTAGACAGAGTGCGTTACCTTTAGACAGAGTGTGTTACCTCTAGACAGAGTGTTAACTGTAGACAGAGTGTGTTACTTCTAGACAGAGTTTTACCTCTAGACAGAGTATGTTACCTCTAGACAGAGTGTGTTAACGCTAGACAGAGTGTGTTACCTCTAGACAGTGTGTTAGCTCTAGACAGTGTGTGTTACCTCTAGACAGAGTGTGTTACCTCTAGACAGTGTGTTGCCTCTGTACAAAGTGTGTTACCTCTAGACAGAGTATGTTACCTCTAGACAGAGTGTGTTAACTCTAGACAGTGTGTTACCTCTAGACAGAGTGTTACCTCTAGACAGAGTGTGTTACCTCTAGACAGAGTATGTTACCTCTAGACAGAGTGTGTTACCTCTAGACAGAGTGTGTTACCTCTAGACTCTAGACAGAGTGTGTTACCTCTAGACAGAGTGTTACCTCTAGACAGAGTGTGTTACCTCTAGACAGAGTATGTTACCTCTAGACAGAGTGTGTTACCTCTAGACAGAGTGTGTTACCTCTAGACAGAGTGTTACCTCTAGAAAGAGTGTTACCTCAAGACAGAGTGTGTTACCTCTAGACAGAGTGTGTTACCTCTAGACAGAGTGTTAACTCTAGACAGTGTGTTACCTCTAGACAGAGTGTTACCTCTAGACAGAGTGTGTTACCTCTTGACAGAGTGTTACCTCTAGACAGAGTGTGTTACCTCTAGACAGAGTGTGTTACCTCTAGACAGAGTGCGTTACCTCTAGACAGAGTGTGTTACCTCTAGACAGAGTGCGTTACCTCTAGACAGAGTGTGTTACCTCTAGACAGTGTGTTAACTCTAGAGAGTGTGTTAGCTCTAGACAGAGTGTGTTACCTCTAGACAGAGTGCGTTACCTCTAGACAGAGTGTGTTACCTCTAGACAGAGTGCGTTACCTCTAGACAGAGTGTGTTACCTCTAGACAGAGTGCGTTACCTCTAGACAGAGTGTGTTAACTGTAGACAGAGTGCGTTACCTCTGACAGAGTGTTACCTCTAGACAGTGTGTGTTACCTCTAGACAGAGTGTGTTAGCTCTAGACAGAGTATGTTACCTCTGGACAGAGTATGTTACCTCTAGACAGAGTATGTTACCTCTAGACAGAGTGCGTTACCTCTAGACAGAGTGTGTTAACTGTAGACAGAGTGCGTTACCTCTAGACTTTGTGTTAACTCTAGACAGAGTGTTACCTCTAGACAGAGTGTGTTACCTCTAGACAGAGGATGTTACCTCTAGACAGAGTGTGTTACCTCTAGACAGAGTATGTTACCTCTAGACAGAGTATGTTACCTCTAGACAGAGTGTGTTACCTCGAGACAGAGTGTTAACTGTAGACAGAGTGCGTTACCTCTAGACAGAGTGTGTTACCTCTAGACAGAGTGTGTTACCTCTAGACAGAGTGTGTTACCTCTAGACAGAGTGCGTTACCTTTAGACAGAGTGTGTTACCTCTAGACAGAGTGTTAACTGTAGACAGAGTGTGTTACTTCTAGACAGAGTTTTACCTCTAGACAGAGTATGTTACCTCTAGACAGAGTGTGTTAACGCTAGACAGAGTGTGTTACCTCTAGACAGTGTGTTAGCTCTAGACAGTGTGTGTTACCTCTAGACAGAGTGTGTTACCTCTAGACAGTGTGTTGCCTCTGTACAAAGTGTGTTACCTCTAGACAGAGTATGTTACCTCTAGACAGAGTGTGTTAACTCTAGGCAGTGTGTTACCTCTAGACAGAGTGTTACCTCTAGACAGAGTGTGTTACCTCTAGACAGAGTATGTTACCTCTAGACAGAGTGTGTTACCTCTAGACAGAGTGTGTTACCTCTAGACTCTAGACAGAGTGTGTTACCTCTAGACAGAGTGTTACCTCTAGACAGAGTGTGTTACCTCTAGACAGAGTATGTTACCTCTAGACAGAGTGTGTTACCTCTAGACAGAGTGTGTTACCTCTAGACAGAGTGTTACCTCTAGAAAGAGTGTTACCTCAAGACAGAGTGTGTTACCTCTAGACAGAGTGTGTTACCTCTAGACAGAGTGTTAACTCTAGACAGTGTGTTACCTCTAGACAGAGTGTTACCTCTAGACAGAGTGTGTTACCTCTTGACAGAGTGTTACCTCTAGACAGAGTGTGTTACCTCTAGACAGAGTGTGTTACCTCTAGACAGAGTGCGTTACCTCTAGACAGAGTGTGTTACCTCTAGACAGAGTGCGTTACCTCTAGACAGAGTGTGTTACCTCTAGACAGTGTGTTAACTCTAGAGAGTGTGTTAGCTCTAGACAGTGTGTGTTACCTCTAGACAGAGTGTTACGTCTAGACAGAGTGTGTTACCTCTAGACAGAGTGTGTTACCTCTAGACAGAGTGCGTTACCTCTAGACAGAGTGTGTTACCTCTAGACAGAGTGCGTTACCTCTAGACAGAGTGTGTTACCTCTAGACAGTGTGTTAACTCTAGAGAGTGTGTTAGCTCTATACAGTGTGTGTTACCTCTAGACAGAGTTATGTTACCTCTAGACAGAGTGTGTTACCTCTAGACAGAGTGCGTTACCTCTAGACAGAGTGTGTTACCTCTAGACAGAGTGTTAACTGTAGACAGAGTGTGTTACCTCTAGACAGAGTGTTACCTCTAGACAGAGTATGTTACCTCTAGACAGAGTGTGTTAACTAGACAGAGTGTGTTACCTCTAGACAGTGTGTTAGCTCTAGACAGTGTGTGTTAACTCTAGACAGAGTGCGTTACCTCTAGACAGAGTGCGTTACCTCTAGACAGAGTATGTTACCTCTAGACAGAGTGCATTACCTCTAGACAGAGTGCGTTACCTCTAGACAGAGTGCGTTAACTGTAGACAGAGTGCGTTACCTCTGACAGAGTGTTACCTCTAGACAGTGTGTGTTACCTCTAGACAGAGTGTTACCTCTAGACAGAGTGTATTACCTCCAGACAGAGTATGTTACCTCTAGACAGAGTGTTACCGCTAGACAGAGTATGTTACCTCTAGACAGAGTGTGTTACTTCTAGACAGAGTGTGTTACCTCTAGACAGAGTATGTTACCTCTAGACAGAATGTGTTACCTCTAGACAGAGTGTGTTACCTCTAGACAGAGTGTGTTACCTCTAGACAGAGTGTTACCTCTAGACAGAGTGTGTTACCTCTAGACAGAGTGTGTTACCTCTAGACAGAGTGTGTTACCTCTAGACAAAGTGTGTTACCTCTAGACAGAGTGCGTTACCTCTAGACAGAGTGTGTTACCTCTAGACAGAGTGCGTTACCTCTAGACAGAGTGTGTTAACTGTAGACAGAGTGCGTTACCTCTAGACAGAGTGTGTTAGCTGTAGACATAGTGCGTTACCTCTAGACAGAGTATGTTACCTCTAGACAGAGTGTGTTACCTCTAGACAGAGTGCGTTACCTCTAGACAGAGTGTGTTAACTGTAGACAGAGTGCGTTACCTCTAGACAGAGTGTGTTAACTGTAGACAGAGTGCGTTACCTTTAGACAGAGTGTGTTAACTGTAGACAGAGTGCGTTACCTCTAGACAGAGTGCGTTACCTCTAGACAGAGTGTGTTAACTGTAGACAGAGTGCGTTACCTCTAGACAGAGTGTGTTAACTGTAGACAGAGTGCGTTACCTTTAGACAGAGTGTGTTAACTGTAGACAGAGTGCATTTCCTCTAGACAGAGTGCGTTACCTCTAGACAGAGTGTGTTAACTGTAGACAGAGTGCGTTACCTCTAGACAGAGTGTGTTAACTGTAGACAGAGTGCGTTACCTCTAGACAGAGTGCGTTACCTCTAGACAGAGTGTGTTAACTGTAGACAGAGTGCGTTACCTCTAGACAGAGTGTGTTAGCTGTAGACAGAGTGCGTTACCTCTAGACAGAGTGTGTTAACTGTAGACAGAGTGCATTACCTCTAGGCAGAGTGTGTTAACTGTAGACAGAGTGCGTTACCTCTAGACAGAGTGTGTTACCTCTAGACAGAGTGCGTTACCTCTAGACAGAGTGTGTTAACTGTAGACAGAGTGCGTTACCTCTAGACAGAGTGTGTTAACTGTAGACAGAGTGCGTTACCTTTAGACAGAGTGTGTTAACTGTAGACAGAGTGCGTTACCTCTAGACAGAGTGTGTTACCTCTAGACAGAGTGTGTTAACTGTAGACAGAGTGCGTTACCTCTAGACAGAGTGTGTTAACTGTAGACAGAGTGCGTTAACTTTAGACAGAGTGTGTTAACTGTAGACAGAGTGCATTTCCTCTAGACAGAGTGCGTTACCTCTAGACAGAGTGTGTTAACTGTAGACAGAGTGCGTTACCTCTAGACAGAGTGTGTTAACTGTAGACAGAGTGCGTTATCTCTAGACAGAGTGCGTTACCTCTAGACAGAGTGTGTTAACTGTAGACAGAGTGCGTTACCTCTAGACAGAGTGTGTTACCTCGAGACAGAGTGCGTTACCTCTAGACAGAGTATGTTACCTCTAGACAGAGTGTGTTAACTGTAGACAGAGAGCGTTACCTCTTGACAGAGTGTTACCTCTAGACAGAGTGTGTTACCTCTAGACAGAGTATGTTACCTCTAGACAGAGTGTGTTACCTCTAGACAGAGTATGTTACCTCTAGACAGAGTGTGTTACTTCTAGACAGAGTATGTTACTTCTAGACAGAGTGTGTTACCTCTAGACAGAGTATGTTACCTCTAGACAGTGTGTGGTACCTCTGGACAGTGTGTTACCTCTAGACAGAGTGTTAACTGTAGACAGAGTGCTTTACCTCTAGACAGAGTGTGTTAACTGTAGACAGAGTGCGTTACCTCTAGACAGAGTGCGTTACCTCTAGACAGAGTGTGTTAACTGTTGATAGAGTGCGTTACCTCTAGACAGAGTGTTAACTCTAGACAGTGCGTTAACTCTAGACAGAGTATGCTATCTCTAGACAGAGTGTTAACACTAGACAGTGTGGTAACTCTAGACAGAGTATGCTACCTCTACACAGAGTGTGTTACCTCTAGACAGAGTATGTTACCTCTAGACAGAGTGTTATCTCTAGACAGTGCGTTAACTCTAGACAGAGTATGCTACCTCTAGACAGAGTACGTTACCTCTAGACAGAGTATGTTACCTCTAGACAGAGTATGTTACCTCTAGACATAGTATGTTACCTCTAGACAGAGTGTTAACACTAGACAGTGTGTTAACTGTAGACAGAGTATGCTACCTCTACACAGTGTGTGTTACCTCTAGACAGAGTGTGTTACCTCTAGACAGAGTGTTAACTCTAGACAGTGTGTTAACTCTAGACAGAGTGTGTTACCTCTAGACAGAGTGTGTTACCTCTAGACAGAGTGTGTTACCTCTAGCCAGTGTGTGTTACCTCTAGACAGAGTGTGTTACCTCTAGACAGAGTATGTTACCTCTAGACAGAGTGTTAACTCTAGACATTGTGTTAACTCTAGACAGAGTATGCTACCTCTACACAGAGTGTGTTACCTCTAGACAGAGTGTGCTACCTCTAGACTGAGTGTGTTACCTCTAGACAGAGTATGTTACCTCTAGACAGATTGTGTTACCTCTATACAGAGTATGTTACCTCTACACAGAGTGTGTTACCTCTAGACAGAGTGTGTTACCTCTAGACAGAGTATGTTACCTCTAGACAGAGTGTGTTACCTCTAGACAGAGTGTGTTACCTCTAGACAGAGTGTGTTACCTCTAGACAGAGTGTGTTAACTCTAGACAGAGTGCGTTACCTCTAGACAGTGTGCGTTACCTCTAGACAGAGTGCGTTACCTCTAGACTGAGTGCGTTACCTCTAGACAGTGTGTGTTACCTCTAGACAGTGTGTGTTACCTCTAGACAGAGTGTGTTACCTCTAGACAAAGTGCGTTACCTCTAGACAGTGTGCGTTACCTCTAGACAGTGTGTGTTACCTCTAGACACAGTGTGTTACCTCTAGACAGAGTGTGTTACCTCTAGACAGAGTGTGTTACCTCTAGATAGAGTGTTACCTCTAGACGGAGTGTGTTTCCTCTAGACGGAGAATGTTACCTCTAGACAGAGTGCGTTACCTCTAGACAGTGTGTGTTACCTCTCGACAGTGTGCGTTACCTCTAGACAGAGTGTGTTACCTCTAGACAGAGTGTTTTAACTTTAGACAGAGTGCGTTAACTTTAGACAGAGTGTGTTAACTGTAGACAGAGTGTGTTACCTCTAGAGAGTGTGTGTTACCTCTAGACAGAGTGTGTTACCTCTAGACAGAGTGTTACCTCTAGACAGAGTGTGTTACCTCTAGACAGAGTGTTACCTCTAGACAGAGTATGTTACCTCTAGACAGAGTGTGTTACCTCTAGACAGAGTGTGTTACCTCTAGACAGAGTGTGTTACCTCTAGACAGAGTATGTTACATCTAGACAGAGTGTGTTACCTCTAGACAGTGAGTTACCTCCAGACAGAGTGTGTTACCTCTAGACAGAGTGTGCTACCTCTAGACAGAGTATGTTACCTCTAGACAGAGTGTGTTACCTCTAGACAGAGTGTGTTACTTCTAGACACAGTGTGTTACCTCTAGACAGTGTGTTACCTCTAGACAGAGTGTTACCTCTAGACAGAGTGTGTTACCTCTAGACAGACTATGTTACCTCTAGACAGTGTGTTACCTCTATACAGAGTATGTTACCTCTAGACAGAGTGTGTTACCTCTAGACAGAGTGTGTTACCTCTAGACAGAGTGTGTTACCTCTAAACAGTGTGTTACCTCTAGACAGAGTATGTTACCTCTAGACAGATTACCTCTAGACAGAGTGCGTTACCTCTAGACAGACTGCGTTAACTCTAGACAGAGTGCGTTAACTTTAGACATAGTGCGTTTACTCTAGACGTAGTGTGTTAACTTTAGACAGAGTGCGTTAACTCTAGACAGAGTGCGTTAACTCTAGACAGAGTGTGTTAACTCTAGACAGAGTTCATTAACTCTAGACAGAGTGTGTTAACTCTAGACAGAGTGTTACCTCTAGACAGAGTAGACACTCTAAACAGATTGTGTTACCTCTAGACAGAGTGTGTTACCTCTAGACAAACACCTGCTCGTCGAACATCTCATTCCAAAATCATGGGCATTAATATGGAGTTGGTCCCTTTTGCTTCTATAACATCCTCCACTCTTCTGGGAAGGCTTTCAACTAGATGTTGGAATATTGCTGCGGGGACTTGCTTCCATTCAGCCACAAGAGCATTAGTGAGGTCGGGCACTGATGTTGGATGATTAGGCCTGGCTTGCAGTCGGCGTTCCAATTCATCCCAAAGTTGTTCAATGGGGTTGAGGTCAGGGTTCTGTTCAGGCCAGGCAAGTTCTTCCACACCGATCTCTACAAACTATTTCTGTACGGACCTCACTTTGTGCATGGGGGCATTGTCAGGCCTTCCCCCAACTGTTGCCCCAAAGTTGGAGTCCAATGGCGGCGAGCTTTACACCACTCCAGCCAACGCTTGGCATTGCACATGGTGATCTTAGGTTTGTGTTTGGGGCGGGACACCGTCCCGTACTCGGAAGCCCATGGAAGCCCATTTCATGAAGCTCCTGACGAACAGTTCTTGTGCTGACGTTGCTTCCGGAGGCAGCATTTATACGTGCTACTCGCTTCAGCACTCGGCGTTCCGTTCTATGAGATAGTGTGTCCTACCACTTCGCGGCTGAGCCGTTGTTGCTCCTAGACATTTCCACTTCACAATAACAGCCCCTAAGGTTGATCCGGGGAAGCTCTAGCAGGGCGGAAATTTGACAAACTGTCTTGTTAGAAAGGTGGCATCCTATTACAGCGCCATGTTGAAAGTCACTGAGCTCTTCAGTAAGGCCATTCTGCTGCCACTGTTTGTCTATAGAGATTGCATGGCTGTATGCTCGGTTTTATACACCTGCCAGCAACGGATGTGGCTGAAATAGCCGAATCCACTAATTTGAAGGGGTGTCCACATACTTTTGTATATATAGTGTATGTGTTAGAGATACGAAACAGCAAAATACTAATCCTCGTTTAATTAAGAGTATTTTCTTTCTCCTCAAGGCTTTTTACATGACATGTTCTACTTAATAAGGCCCGAGGGGGTGTGGTATATGGCCAATATACCACGGCTAAGGGCTTTTCTTACGCATGACGCAAAGCTTGGTGCTAGGACACAGCCCTTAGCCGTGGTATATTGCCCATATTTCAAAAACCTCAGAGGTGCCTTATTGCTATTTTGAACTGGTTACCAATGTAATTAGAGCAGTACAAATAAATGTTTTGTCATATCCATGGTATGCGGTCTGATGTACCACAGCTTTCAGCCAGTCAGCATTCAGGGCTTGAACCACCCAGTTTTTTTATCTGATTTAGCCACTACACCCTGTATTCCTGACCCTGAGTTGGCTCTAGAAAATGTCTCCTTCATATTTATTCCTCTGGCAAATAAACACTCTGAATGAGCTATCTGAGCTCTTTCAGATGAGAAATCAGGCCTGGGCCAAAGCAAGGAAAACTGACTCTGTAGTGGACTGGCAATCTTTCAGACAATTGAGAAACAGATGTACTATCTCCATTAAGAAAGCCAAATCAGGCTTCTTTTTAAGCTCTATCTCTGATCCTTCAACATTTTGGAAAACAGTAAATGCACTGATGCATACACATTCCTTTTCTTCCCTGCCTAAGCAGGTTCTGTCTGCCTCTGGCATCATAACGGAGAAGAATGAGATAAGTGATGCTTTTAATCATCATTTTATCTCTGCAGGCTTTTAATTTGAGAGAAACAGTGTTTTAATTGACCCTGGTCAGTCAGTCGACTCCTCTTCCCTCTGACTCGACGGTTAACCTGTCAACTTCTAGTGCATCTTTGTTTTCAATTAAACAATTTACTACCTGTGATGTGCTACAGTAGATGCCTTACTTAAGATTGGTGTAAAAAATAAAATCAGCTGGGGCTGATATGCTTGATCCATTTTTGCTGCAGCTCTCTGCCCCTCTAATCGCTGGATCATTAACCCATATTTTTAACCTGATGATCATATCTGGTACTATTCCCAAGGTTTGGAAGGTGGCCCAAGTACTGTACTTTTTATTTTTTACATTAACAATATCTTGTCTGTAAAAAATTGTAACCTGCACTTGTATGCCGATGATACTGTTGTGTATGTTATTACCCCCACGGTAGACCAGCCTCTATCTGAACTGCAGACTGCCTTCATTGTATTACAGAAAAACTTTATTGACCTGAAATTAGTATTGAATGCAAGTACAATTAAGTATATGTTGTTCTCTAGAGCAGGGGTCCACTAAATAGTAGAAAGCAGATTATTCAGTCAACGTTCCTATAGCGATATCATCTATATGAACACAGCTCCTTTTATTTATTCATTAAAGCTGTTAGATGCAGTTTATCAAAGCGCACTGCACACTCACTAATGTTCCTTCTACTATTTTGAGGCACTAAGCAAATTTTAGGTCTTGTGAGTGGAAACTTGTGCAATTTCAGTTTTAGACTAGCCAATAGGCTTTTGTGGATATTGGAGCACAATGTAGGCCTACCAACAAAACCAAATGGAACAAATCCCTGAACATTTTCACATGGAAATAGCTTTTGATTTCTATGATGTAGCCTACAGTAGCCTACATGTGGTGTTCAATGAAGGCCTACATTGCATGAGACTTTTAAAAACGTTTTTACATTATGAAGGGCTTGACATTAATTCATGATTTTGTACATGGTCTGTAACACCATGGGCCAAATAGGTGACTGTAAATTGCATTGTGTTGTAAATTCATTATTATTGCCATACAGAGAATTAGACAATGTAGCTAACCCCTCTGCCTATTGGCTTATTTCCATTATCAAGCCTGTCTAAAAATACAACACTGCCCCTTTAATTAAGACATAAGCTTTTTACCTGACTGTCTTGTCAAAGACAGCTTGAAATGTAGCCTACACATTTTGTGCTCTGGTAGGAAGCAGTAACTCCCCACTGCTGACCTATACTGATCTATAACTGGGCTAACAACTCGCTAACTAACAAAGAATATAATCAAATGTGCACACTCTGCGCTCTGATCTGAACTGATCTGAAAAGCGCATTCACTTGCGTGGGCTACCCCTGCCAATAGAATTGTACTCTGTTGTGCTCTGGATCTGCCTACAACAAAATAAAAGACTCAACTTGCTAAGTTAGATTTGTTTTTGGTTTGTTGCATTGAAAAGGGGCTGATATATTGTTGTTTCGATCACAGAAAAAACATTGATCTACAGTACCAGTCAAACGTTTGGACACACCTACTCATTCAAGTGTTTTTCTTTATTTTTACTATTTTCTACATTGTAGAATAATAGTGAAGACATCAAAACTATGAAATAACACATATGGAATCATGCAGTAACCTAAAAAGTGTTAAACAAATGAAAATATATTTGAGATTCTCAAAGTAGCCACCCTTTGCCTTGATGACAGCTTTGCACACTCTTGGCATTCCCTCAACCAGCATCACCTGGAATCCTTTTCCAACAGTCTTGAAGGAGTTCCCACATATGCTGAGCACTTGTTGGCTGCTTTCCTTTACTCTGCGGTCCAACTCATCCCAAACCTTTTTAATTGGGTTGAGGTCGAGTGATTGTGTAGGCCAGGTCATCTGATGCAGCACTCCATCTGATGCAGCGTAGCAATGAAAGTCGGTCACCCTTTCCTTCAGCTGGGTTCAGGCCTGTAGTGTGTGAGTGTGCGGGGGGGGGTTCAGTCCTGTTTAGTCTGCTCTACTTTCAGCCTGTGAGATATAGCTTTGACCTGAGCTCACTCAGAGTTTTTATTTGTCCTGAGGGAAAGTGCTGCTGGCTTTCACATACGCACACGCACACGCACACGCACACGCACACGCACACGCACACACACACACACACACACACACACACACACACACACACACACACACACACACACACACACACACACACACAGTTTTTGGAACGTCTTTACAGACAACAGACTGTGCTAAGGTTAGTTAAACTAGGCTTTGTAAACTACCCTGACATATTCTAACGTTTTGTTTTTGTTTTGCTGTTTTCCAGGCGTGTCCATCGGGATCCCGGGATTTCCGTGAGAAGCAGTGTGCCGACTTCGACAGTTTGCCGTTCCGTGGGAAATACTACAACTGGAAGCCCTACACCGGAGGTGAGATCGGAATAATGCGTCAATCCATCCATCGCTCCACTCCATCGCTCTGTTCTTCTCCACCCGTTTGTAGCTGTGTGTGTGTGTCACGGTGGTTTATGTTGGCAGTCCCAGCTATCTCTCCCGGTGACAGTGCTGTAGTGACGTCAGCCCCCAGGTCCAGGATCAGATCTAGGCATGACGAATAGAACTCTTTATTACTATCAACAAGCTCTAGAGGAGAGCAGAGGAGCACAGCTCAGCACGGGCCTTGCTTGGTCTCCTGGGACTCCTAGCTCACAACTAACACCACAAAAGGAATTCTGTGCTTTTTTAAATCAATATAGTAAACAGAATCATTTTCTTATACTGTAGATAGATGAATTCCTACTGATGTCACTCATCATGGCACACGTGATGGGGATGATGTGAATCAGCTGTTATAGAACATGTCTTATAATTTATGTGGGAACCTGTAATCCTTCTGGCTGAACCATAGTTTTCTGTCTTGGCCCTCTACTTCCTGTTTGTGGGTGTTGGCCCAGGTTACTGTCTCTGTGACAAATGTCTCTAATGACTCTAAGTTTGTGGTCAATGTCGCTCAGTCAGTAAAACATGGTGCCTACACCGCCAAGGGTTGTGGTTTGATTCCCCCGGTGCATATGTAAAATGTATGCATGACTATAAGTCGTTTTGGTTAAAAGCGTCTGCTAAATGGCATATATTATATATTCCGTTTTTGCTGAACTCTCCCTACTGTATTTATAACTACGTGTACATGACTTGTCACCTGCCCTGTGGAAGTATGTCCACTACGTTTGACCTTGTGACCTCTGCCCTGTGTGCTCCAGGTGGTGTGAAGCCGTGTGCTCTGAACTGTCTGGCGGAGGGATATAACTTCTACACTGAGCGCTCCCCGGCTGTCATCGATGGAACACGCTGCCAGGCCGACTCACTGGACATCTGCATCAATGGAGAGTGCAAGGTGAGAGAGAGAGAGAGATAGTGTGAGAGAGAGAGATAGTGGGCGTAAAAGAGAGAGACAGAGACAGACAGAGACAGAGAGAGAGAGAAAGGAAGAGAAAGGGTGTCTATCTATCTGTCTGTCTGCGTGTCCTGAGTGTGGTAAAATTACATCAATTACATCAAGGTTCAATGACTGTAAACTGCCCCAAATAAGAGTGTCTGTTTAAAGTACACTCGTAGAAAAAAGGGTTTGAAAAGGGTTCTTCGGCTGTCCCCATAGGATAACCCTTTCTGTTTCCAGGTAGAACTCTATAGGGTTTCCATGTAGAACCCTCTGTTTAAAGGGTTATACATGGAACTCAAAAGGGTTCTTCAAAGAGACACGGCTTTCAGCCAATCCTCCTTTTAGGTTGTAGATAGCATATTTTATCCCTTCTGGTTCCCACACTTTGTGCTGTGAGTCACCCCAGTCAACAAGACAAAGATCAACCAGACCCATGCTGCTTCCAGCCAGGATCCAGCCAGTGTGACCCTAAATAAGACAGCCTGTGGCCCAGAGCCCACCAGTGGGTGCTGACTAACCCATAGGATAAGCACTCTACCATGGACATGACCTTATTACATTATAACCAACAAGCTAATAAAATAGATGACTGTAACATAATGTCATGGAACTGTCCATGAGGCTTTCCTGACCAGGAAACCTGACCCTCTGACTCAGTTTGTACAGTTTGTAGTCACACAGTGTTAGAGTTGATTAGACTCACTGGACATCTGCATCAATGGAGAGTGCAAGGAGAGAGAGGGAGAGAGAGAGAGAGATAGGAGTAATCTGAAAATCGCTGTTTATTACTGAGATCTGGGACCTAATGTTGTCTTTGTTCCGTGTGTGTACACTGTACAGAACAATGAGTTAGGGTTTTTGTGTTTGTGTGTGTGTGTGTGTCTATGCCTGTGTGTGTGTGTTGGAGGTTTCTTCCTGCAGAGCACTGGGACACATTTATTCCTAGTCACAGTCCAAGGTGTATTTTTATTTCAGCAGCAGTTGGTCTTATGGAGTATCTGACATGGTGTGATAAACCTCTGGAACACTGTCTGCTTGGAGGCTGCTCAGAAATGCTCAATATAATGTGTATAGGCCTACACACGTGTTGGGAGAAAGACAGAGGGGGAGAGAGAACAATGAGTAATTGAAAGAAAGAAAAATGTGATAGGGATGGAGCAGAGAAATGGAGAGATTAAGAAGAGAGAGAGAACAGATAGAGCAGAGAAATCAGAGGAAGGCCCTAAAAATTGTCAAAGACTCCAGCCACCCTAGTTATAGACTGTTCTCTCTGCTACCGCACGTGGTACCAGAGCGCCAAGTCTAGGTCCAAAAGGCTTCTTAACAGCTTCTACCCCCAAGCCATAAGTCTCCTGAACAGCAAATCAAATGGCTACTCAGACTATTTGCATTGTCACCCCCCCCCCCCTCCTTTGTTTTTACCCCCCCCCGTTATGCTGCTGCTACTCTCTGTTTATTATCTATGCATAGTCACTTTAACTCTACCTACAGTACATCTACATATTACCTCAATTACCTCAACTAACTGGTGCCCCCGCACATTGAATCTGTACTGGTACCCCCTGATAGCCTCGATCCTGTTATTTTACTGCTTCTAATTTAATTATTTATTATTTTTATTTTTTCTTATCTATTTTTTACTTAACACTTATTTTTCTTAAAACTGCATTGTTGGTTAAGGGCTTGTAAGTAAGCATTTCACTGTTGTACATGCACCTGTTGTATTTGGCGCATGTGACAAATAAAACTCTAGTTGAGTCTAGCTGATAGGTAATCAACTAGCTGGGCTGCTCCCCGGACCCTGTATGTAGGGACTTGTACAATACTTGAACATGGCTATTGAACTTGACATTTGTCTCTGTATTTATTATTTAATCTAACATATCATACAGAAACTTGGTATCAGCTCGAAAACCACTACGTTTGTTATACACAGGAAAAAACACCCCTACTAAATAGGACCTTCAATTAGAGGCAACGAGGAACAGCTGCCTCCAATTGAAGGTCAACCCAAGAAACTTAAAGATAGAAATAGACACACTAGAACAAACATAGAAATATACAAACATAGAACATAAACCAAAAACCCAAAACACATAAAACAAACACCCCCTGCCACGCCCTGACCAAACTACAATAACAAATAACCCCCTTTACTGGTCAGGACATGACAGTACCCCCCCCCCCCCCCCCCCCAAAGGTGCAGACCCCGTATGCACCTCAAACAAAAAACACAAAATTAACCCCAAATAAAGGGAGGGAAGGGAGGGTGGGAAGGGACGGTTCCTGTGCTACACCCCCCCTTCCCAAACCTCCCCCCACGGAGGAGGCTCTGGCTCCGGGCTTAATCCCCACTCTAACCTGTCCACCCCTGCTGAAGACTCAGGACTGTAGCCCACCGCTGAAGGCTCTGGGCTGAGGGGCGACTCTGGCTGCGCCGGACTGGCGGGCGACTCTGGCTGTGCCCGACTGGCGGGCGACTCTGGCTGCGCAGGACTGGCGGGCGACTCTGGCTGCGCAGGACTGGCGGGCGACTCTGGCGGTTCCGGACTGTGGGCCGTCTCTGTCGGTTCCGGACTGTGGGCCGTCTCTGTCGGTTCCGGACTGTGGGCCGTCGCCGGAAGCTCTAGACGGGGCACTGTCGCCGGAAGCTCTAGACGGGGCACTGTCACCGGAAGCTCTAGATGGGGACTGTGCACTGAAGGCCTGATGCGTGGGACTGGCTTTGGAGGCGCCAGACTAGTGACACACACCACAGGGCTGGTGCGAGGAGCAGGAACAGGACGTACTGGACTGGGCAGGCGCACTAAAGGCCTGATGCGTGGGGCTGGCTTTGGAGGCGCCAGAACCGTAACACGCACCACATGGCTAGTGCGAGGAGCAGCAACAGGATGTACTGGACTGGGCAGGCGCACTAAAGGCCTGGTGCGTGGGGCTGGCTTTGGAGGCGCCAGAACCGTAACACGCACCACATGGCTAGTGCGAGGAGCAGCAACAGGATGTACTGGACTGGGCAGGCGCACTAAAGGCCTGGTGCGTGGGACTGGCTTTGGAGGCGCCAGAACCGTAACACGCACCACATGGCTAGTGCGAGGAGCAGCAACAGGATGTACTGGACTGGGCAGGCGCACTAAATGCCTGGTGCGTGGAGTTGGCTTAGGAGGCGCCAGCCTAGTAACACGCACCTCAGGGCTATTGCGAGGAGCAGGACGTACTGGACTGTGGAGGCTTACCGGAGAGAGAGTGTGAGAAGCAGGCACATGCTCGACACAATAAGCACGGGGAGTTTGCTCAGGGCTTACCCCTGGCCCAGCCAAACTACCCCATTCTTTGGAGGGGCTGCCTCTTGTTCTTCCCTGGTAGGCTCCGATATCGTTCAATAACTTGCCCCCAAGTCCAGTTTCTCCTCTCCATCCACTCCAATACAGACCAGGTGTCCATCTCTGCCCGGGCACGCCACTTGATCCAGTCATGGTGGGTGGTTCTGTAACGTGGGTCGTCTAATGGGGACCAAGGCGCGGCGTGTGATGTGCTCATATTTACTTTTATTTAACTCAAAATCAAACAAACAACAAAACGACCGTAAACAGTCCCATCAGGTGCAACATACACAAAACAGGAAACAACCACCCACAAAACACAGGAAAAAACACCCCTACTAAATAGGACCTTCAATTAGAGGCAACGAGGAACAGCTGCCTCCAATTGAAGGTCAACCCAAGAAACTTAAACATAGAAATAGACACACTAGAACAAACATAGAAATATACAAACATAGAACATAAACCAAAAACCCCGAAACACATAAAACAAACACCCCCTGCCACACCCTGACCAAACTACAATAACAAATAACCCCCTTTACTGGTCAGGACGTGACACCCACGCAACACAACAACAGGGTGATGCAAAGGCCATACTGGATGCATTGGGGAATTCGTTTTTGGAAGCTGTAAACAGGAAGAGGGTGAGTCAGTACACAACTTTGTAACCCGTTTGAGAGAAAGATCCACTACTTGTGAATATGGGGGATTGAAAGGTGAACTGATTCGTGACAAAATAGTACTGGGAATTGCAAATGAGGACACAAATAAGAGAGAGAAGCTTAACATTAGTAAATGCTAGAGGTCGACCGATTAATCGAAATGGCCGATTAATTAGGGCCGATTTCAAGTTTTCATAACAATCGGTAATCGTCATTTTTGGACACCGATTATGGCCGATTACATTGCGCTCCACGAGGAGCCTGCATGGCAGGCTGACTACCTGTTATGCGAGTGCAGCAAGGAACCAAGGTAAGGTGCTAGCTAGCATTAAACTCATCTTATAAAAAAAAATCAATCTTAACATAATCACTAGTTAACTACACATGGTATTGATGATATTACTAGTTTAACTAGCTTGTCCTGCGTTGCATATAATCGATGCGGTGCCTGTTAATTTATCATTGAATCACAGCCTACCTAGCCAAACGGGTGATTTTTCAAGCCCATTCGCGAAAAAAGCACTGTCGTTGAACCAATGTGTACCTAACCATAAACATCAACGCCTTTCTTAAAATCAATACACAAGTATATATTTTTAAACCTGCATATTTAGTTAATATTGCCTGCTAACATGAATTTCTTTTAACTAGGGAAATTGTGTCTTGCATTCTGTGCAACAGAGTCAGGGTATATGCAGCAGTTTGGGATGCCTGGCTCGTTGCAAACTGTGTGAAGACCATTTCTTCCTAACAAAGACAGCCAACTTCGCTAAACGGGGGATGATTTAACAAAAGCGCATTTGCGAAAAAAGCACAATCGTTGCACGAATGTACCTGACCATAAACATCAATGCCTTTCTTAAAATCAATACACAGAAGTACATTTTTTTAAACCTGCATATTTAGTTAAAGAAATTCATGTTAGCAAGCAAAATTAACTAGGCAAATTGTGTCACTTCTCTCGCGTTCATTGCACGCAGAGTCAGGGTATATGCAACAGTTTGGGCCGCCTGGCTCGTTGCGAACTAATTTGCCAGAATTTTACATAATTATGACATAACATTGAAGTTTGTGCAATGTAACAGCAATATTTAGACTTATGGATGCCACCCGTTAGATAGAATACGGAACGGTTCCGTATTTCACTGAAAGAATAAACGTTTTGTTTTCGAAATGATACTTTCCGGATTTGACCATATTAATGACCTAAGGCTCGTATTTCTGTTTGTTATTATACCATAATTAAGTCTATGATTTCATAGCGCAGTCTGACTGAGCGGTGGTAGGCAGCACCAGGCTCGTAAGCATTCATTCAAACAGCACTTTCCTGCGTTTGCCAGCAGCTCTTCGCAATGCTTCAAGAATGTTTATGACTTCAAGCCTATCAACTCCCGAGATTAGGCTGGCAATACTAAAGTACCTATTAGAACATCCAATAGTCAAAGGTATATGAAATACAAATGGTATAGAGAGAAATAGTCCTATAATAACTGCAACCTAAAACTTCTTACCTGGGAATATTGAAGACTCATGTTAAAAGGAACCACCAGCTTTCATATGTTCTCATGTTCTGAGCAAGGAACTTAAGTGTTAGATTTTTTACATGGCACATATTGCACTTTTACTTTCTTCTACAACACTTTGTTTTTGCATTATTTAAACCAAATTGGACATGTTTCATTATTTATTTGAGACTAAATTGATTTTATTGATGTATTATATTAAGTTAAAATAAAAGTGTTCATTGTTCTTTCAGTATTGTTGTAATTGTCATTATTATAAATATATATCTAAATATCGGCTTTTTTTGGTCCTCCAATAATCGGTATTGGTATCGGCGTTGAAAAATCATAATCAGTCGACCTCTAGTAAATGCCATTGAAATGTGCCGCCCTGCCAAAGTCATCACTGACATGAGAATGAGAGCAATATAAATGGAAACCCCACACACTGAGGCTGAGACTGTTCACACTGTTGCCAGGCAAACATTCAGACAAAACCAATCAAGGCAGAGTAATTCACCACGAATGGCGAACACAGATAGCCCCATAGCATGAAAATACTGTGGAAATGCACACGCAAGACGCAAAGACCACTGCCCTGCCTATGGAAAACCATGCAGAGCTTGTGGAACTAATAATCACTTTGCAAAAGTGTGTCTCAAAGAAAAAGAAGGGTGAGTGAGGGCAAGATTCACTGTGTTGATGATGTCTCTCATTGTTCAGAACAGTGAAAGTGTCATTTACATGTATGAATCCATTGGGATTGTACACTCAAGAGGGAAGAAATTGTTTGTGACGCTACGATAACACAATAAGCTGCAACAAAGTCAACTGGATTCCGGTGCTACGTGCAACGTAATGAGCTACAAAGACAAAATCAATCTGGCACCTGACAAACATCTCTTGCCCAGCGATACTAGACTAAAGTTGTACTCAGGAGAGCTAATGAGCTTTATGGGCATCTTTGAAACTGAATGTGTTAATCGGGGACACAAATACAAGCTGGAGTTTGAGATCGTGAAAAGCTGGTCAACATCCTCTCCTCTGAGGCTATACATGTGAACGCCTGGAACTAATGCAGTTCACCGTACCAAATGACCTGTTTGTGGAGCATGTCCAACATGGACCCCCCCCCTCCAAAAAACAACTACTCAGAAGATATGACAATGTATTCAACAGACCTGTTGAATCAGTACCTTGAGAGGTACATTTTGAATTGGATGACAGTGTCACTCCAGTCTAGTGTGCTTCTCGTAATGTGCCCATTGCAATGAAAGCGGCTGTAAAGGCCTAGCTGGACAAGTATGAGGCCGATGGCCACATGACGTCTGTGACTGAACCAACTGACTGGATCAGCAATATGGTCATAGTAAAAAAGCCAGAGAAGCTGAGAGTCTGCATCGACCCAAAGCATCTGAACCAAGAACTGAAACGTTCCCACTATATCATGCCGACACTGGAGGATGTCCTCTACAAGCTTCCCAAGGCCAGGGTTTTCACCTTGGTGAATGCCCGAGATGCATTCCTGCAATGTAAGTTGGATGAAGAAAGCAGCTTCATGACTACCTTCTGAACCCCTTGTGGTCGGAAACTTTGACCCAAGCTCCCCTTTGGTGTCTCCGAGGCGCCTGAGGTAGACCAACACAAGCAGCACGAGTTACTGGCTGGGCTCAAGGACATTGAACCTATTGCTGATGATGTCCTGATTGTAGGTTGCGGTGACACAGACAAAGAAGCAGTACGCAACCACGATGTGATGTTCCTGGCACTGATGGAGCATTGCCGATCAGTTAAGCTGCGCCTTGGCCTGAAGAAGCTGCAGCTCAAGGTGAAAGACGTCCACTTCCATGGCCACATTCTCTCAGCCATAGGCCTGAAGCCGGACCCAGACAAAGTCAGAGCGATCCTCAACACGCCAAACCCGTCTGATGCAAAAGGAGTGCAGCGTCTCATCGGCACACCTATCAGCAGTCTGTGAGCCTCTGCGCCGGCTGCTGGACTAAGACACACCATGGCACTGGCTATCCAAACACGAGGCCACAGTGCAGGAGATTAAATCTCTGGCTTCATCCATGCCTGTGTTGCGCTACTACGACGTTATGAAGCCTGTCACAATCCAGAGCGACTCCAGGCAAAGTGGACTTGGATGCTGCCTTAGGCAGGAAGGCCAGCCCGTTGCATTTGCCTCGAGAGTGCTCAGCCCCACCAAACGAAACTATGCACAAATTGAGAAAGAGTGCCTCAGCATTGTCTATTCTCCTGCCAGTGCTTCCATCACTACTTATATGGTCACAGCTGAAACTGACCACAAACCATTGCCATATTCAGTAAACCTCTCCTCAACGAGCCCAAGATGCTTCAAAGCATGCTCCTGACTCTGCAAAATTACAGCCTGAAGGTCATCTACAAGCCGGGACCAGAGATGTACATCAGCGACACACTGAGCAGGGCAACAGCACAATGTACAAGCAGAGGCACTGCCTATCAGTGACATGCCATCTGTTTGCTACAGCAGGAACAACAAGATGTTCAACAGATCAATCAGGCAGACTACTTGAACATCACAGATCACCGCCTAGCCCAGATCAGACAACACACTGACAAGCCCGAACACCTGCAGTCACTGAAGTCCATGGTTCTCACAGGTTGGCCATACTGAAGGAGGAGACACCTTTCACAGCGAGAGAATAATGGACCTTTCGAGACGAGATCAGCGTGCAAAATGGCATCTTGTTCAGAGATCAGAAGGTCATTATCTCCATATCACCACATCCAGAGATGTTTACCGCATGCACTCCAGTCACATTGGAGGTGCTACCGCCAGGCACGCAAAACATTATACTGGTCAAACATGCAAGCAGAAATTAAAGACTTTGTCAGCAGCTGTACCACATGCAGCGAGTACGCTCATGAACAGCAAAAGGAAACCATGATGTCAGATGGCCCACAAGGGCCTGGCAAATCATCGGCATGGACTTATTCAGCCACAAGCGAAAGGACTTCTCATCGTTGATCACTACTCTGACTTTTGGAAAATTGAACTGCTCCCTGACTTGTTTGCAGAGACGGTCATAAAGACGGTCATAAAGCAGTTTGCAAGGCGAGGTCAGCCTGTCAAGGTCATCACAGACAATGGCCCACAATTCACTGCACAGTTCAAGTGTTTCGCCTCAGAATGGGAGTTTGACCACGTGATCTCCTCTTCAAGGCACCCAAAGGCAAATGGCAAGACAGAGTCAGCTGTCAAGATTGCAAGAAACCTGTTACACAGGGCCTTGCATGACAGCAATGACCCCTGATAGAAACCTGTTACGCAGGGCCTTGCGTGACAGCAACGACCACTGATATAAACCTGTTACGCAGGGCCTTGCATGATAGCAACGACCCCTGATAGAAACCTGTTACGCAGGGCCTTGCATGATAGCAACGACCCCTGATAGAAACCTGTTATGTAGGGCCTTGCGTGACGGAAATGACCCCTGGAAAGAACGCCTTCTGTCCCGATGTCTGAAGACTACCATCCCTGTAGCCAACAAGCTACTTGAGCTCTGCGTCATGGTTGGCGTCACGGACAAACTGCGTCACAGAAAGCAGCTCGCTAAGTGCTTCTACGACCGGACTGCTTGAGACCTACCAGAACTGGAGGTGAAACGACAAGGATGAAACCACTGCCGGGAGACCACTCTGAGTTGCACCACATTCTTACCTGGTGGATGTCGGTGGCTCCCTCTATCGTTGGAGTCAGGTGGATCTGCGCTTAGCAGAGCAGACAAACCAGAACACACCATACACTCACCTAGATGAGCTGGATCACAGTCCAGGCCTAGATCCAAGGGGTGCAGAATTGAGACACGAGCCAACTGAGGGTGAGGCTTCTACCTCACCAGGCTCTCCAGCTCGTGACCCTTGACCTACCCCTGTCAGAGCCCATACTTACTCACAGGTGGTTCGGCTGTGGAAGCCACCGGACAGGCTTGCGCTGTAAGGAAGTGACTGTGTTAACCTGTCCTCTGTTACATAAAAACAATAGTTTAAAGAAAAGAGGAAGACGACAACTGAAGTAAAAAGAAAATGTAATTCATTTTCATTTGTTATGACTTGAGTGTTAAAAACGTAATGTTATACTGTTATGTTTGCACTTTCTATTGAAAAGGATGATGTTACGGAGTCTAGTTGATAGGTAATCAACTAGCTGGGCTGCTCCCCGGACCCTGTATGTAGGGACATGTACAATACTTGAACATGGCTATTGAACTTGACATTTGTGTTTGTCTTTATTATTTAATCTGACATATCATACAGAAACAGAGACAGACAGAGTGACAGAGAAAGAGGCAAAGAGTGATTGTGAGGGATGTCTGTGAGAATGTCTTTTTCTCTCGTGTTTTTAAGTTGACACCCATAATTCCCCCATCACATTATAGAGTCTCAATTATGTTAAAACAGAGTCTATAAAATGCTGAAATACTTACTTTACTGTAACTCTCTAAAGAGACTGGCTATATGTCAGTCTGACCTTCTCATCCTACTGTAATTGTACTGTTGGTAGTACCCAGGTACTATCAAATCATGAGTCAGCATTTTAATTTACGTAAAACTGCTGCTCCATGCAGCTTCCACAGACATAAAGTCATTTCTTTAGCACTTGTCTTTATTACTATGATATTATTATGGTATTATTAAACAGTATTATTATGGTATACTGTAAGTTGTACTTGATGTAATATAACATGGTACCATGTCTCTTCTCTCAGCACGTAGGCTGTGACAACATCCTGAGCTCAGACGCCAAGGAGGACCGCTGTCGGGTGTGTGGAGGGGACGGCAGCACCTGTGAGGCCACAGAGGGACTGTTCAATGACTCTCTGCCCAGAGGAGGTAAGACCCAGGCTGGGGACAGAACCTAATAGGGCTCCTTACTTCAGGTGTGCAAATGTTTAACTTATATGGGCTAGGTGGGACACTATTCAACAGCCAGTGAAATAGCATGGCGCGAAATACAAAACAGCAAAAATCTCATAATTTCATTTTCTCAAACAATTAACTATTTTACACCATTTTAAAGATAAACTTCTCGTTAATCTAACCACATTGTCCGATTTCAGAAAGGCTCTACGGCGAAAGCATAAAATTAGATTATGTTAGGACATAAACTTTACAAGAAAAACCACAGCCATTTTCCAAGCAAGGACATGCATCACAAAAACCAAAAATACAGCTAGAATATTCACTAACCTTTGATGATCTTCATCAGATGGCACTCATAGGACTTCATGTTACACAATACATGTATGTTTTGCTCGATAAAGTTCATATTTATATCCAAAAACCCCATTGTACATTGGTGCGTGATGTTCAGAAAATGTATTCCCACCAAAACTTCCTGTGAATGAGCAGATCAATTTACAAAAATACGTTGATAAAATTTACAACAGTTATTGAAAGAATTATAGATATACTTCTCCTTAATGCAACCGCTGTGTCCGATTTTAAAATAGCTTTATGGAGAAAGCACATTTTTCAATATTCTGAGTACATAGCTCAGCCATCAAAGCAAGCTATACAGATACCCGCCAAGTTCTGGGGTCAACTAAACTCAGAATTAGTATTATAAATATTCTCTAATCGTTGCTGATCTTTGTCAGAATGCACTCCCAGGACTCCTACTTCCACAATAAATGTTTTTTTGTTCGAAATACTCCATATTTATGTCCAAATACCTCTGTTTTGTTTGTGTGTTCAGATCACTATCCAAAGGCATAACGCGCGAGCGTAAATCCAGACACGAAAAGTCAAATAGTTCCATTACCGTTCGTAGAAACATGTCAAACGTTGTTTACAATCAATCCTTAGGGTCTTTTTAACATAAAATGTCGATAATTTTCCAACCGGACAATGGCGTATTTATTACAGAGGAAAAAGAAGGAGCGGTGCGCCAAATGTGCCTGCGCATTAAACAACTCACTGGTCCCAGGCAGTCCACTCTTTGACTGAGCTCCTATTTTCTGCCCAGTAACAGGAGAAGGATGAAACACGTTTCTAAAGGCTGTTGACAGCCAATGGAAGCCTTAGTAAGTGCAACGTGACCCCACAGACACTGTAGTTTCGATAGGGATTCAAAAGAAGAACTACAATTCTCAGATTTCCCACTTCCTGGTTGGATTTTTCTCAGGTTTTTGCCTGCTATATGAGTTCTGTTATACTCATAGACATCATTCAAACAGTTTTAGAAACTTCAGAGTGTTTTCTATCCAAATCTACTAATAATATGCAAATATTTGACTCTGGGCCCGAGTATTAGGCAGTTTACTCTGGGCACGCTTTTCATCAGAAAATGAAAATACTGCCCCCTATACCTTAAAAAGTTCAGTTCCATACAAAGAAAAAGGGAGTGTATTGTGTAAAGAAGAGAAGCGTAGAGAAGAGAAGAAGCGTTTATAGTGTACAGAAGACAGGAGTAGGGAAGAGAAGAAGAGTTTATAGTGTACAGAAGTTAGGGGTTGAGAAGAGAAGAAGAGTTTATAGTGCAGAGAAGACAGGAGTAGAGAAGAAGAGTTTATAGTGTACAGAAGACAGGAGTAGAGAAGAGAAGAAGAGTTTATAGTGTACAGAAGACAGGAGTAGAGAAGAAGAGTTTATAGTGTACAGAAGACAGGAGGAGAGAAGAGAAGAAGAGTTTATAGTGTACAGAAGACAGGAGTAGAGAAGAAGAGTTTATAGTGGAGACAAGACAGGAGTGTATAGAGAAGAGTAAATTATGTTTCTGAGAGTGTCCACTACTCTGTGCGATCTGAAAGCTGCCAAACACTGCACATTTGTAATCACTTTCCGGGAGTCACATCCCCATGCAGAAAAGCAAGGTGAAAACAATTTTTGGCAGAGCAGCCCTGTCCAAGGGCCAAAAGAGCACTGTAGCCAAAACACTTAATTTTTCATGGAAATCTTTCCCCCCTTTGTCACCCAATGATAAAGCATATGTTTTTGGGAGTTGAGAAACATGTTGTCAAACATAAATGGAAGAATAATATATTCACATTAACTACATCATCAAATGAAGAACTCAGAGTGGAGATATGGTTTCATCCTGGCACTGGGTCCTAGACTAGTTGAGATATGGCATCATCCTGGCTCTGGCTCCAAGACTACTGGAGATATGGCTTCACTGTGGTTCCGGGTCCAAGACTAGTGGAGATATGGCTTCATTCTGGCTCTGGGTTCAAGACTACTGAAGATATGGCTTCCCGCTCTGCCCTCAGACAAACCATCAAACATGCAAAGCATCAATACAGAACTAAGATTGAATTCTACTACACCAGCTTTGACGCTCGTTGGATGTGGCAGGGCTTGCAAACTTTTACGGACTACAAAGAGAAATACAGCCGCAAGCTGCATAGTGAAGCCAGCTAACCAGACGAGCTAAATCAAATCAAATTTCAAATCAAATTTATTTTTATATAGCCCTTCGTACATCAGCTGATATCTCAAAGTGCTGTACAGAAACCCAGCCTAAAACCCCAAACAGCAAGCAAAGCATGTGAAAGAAGCACGGTGGCTAGGAAAAACTCCCTAGGAAAAACTCCCTAGAAAGGCCAAAAACCTAGGAAGAAACCTAGAGAGGAACCAGGCTATGAGGGGTGGCCAGTCCTCTTCTGGCTGTGCAGGGTGGATATTATAACAGAACATGGTCAAGATGTTAAAATGTTAAAATGTTCATAAATGACCAGCATGGTCAAATAATAATAATCATAGTAGTTGTCGAGGGTGCAACAAGCACGTCCGGTGAACAGGTCAGGGTTCCATAGCCGCAGGCAGAACAGTTGAAACTGGAGCAGCAGCACGGCCAGGTGGACTGGGGACAGCAAGGAGTCATCATACCAGGTAGTCCTGAGGCATGGTCCTAGGGCTCAGGTCCTCCGAGAGAAAGACAGAAAGAGAGTAAGAGAGAATTAGAGAGAGCATATTTAAATTCACACAGGACACCGGATAAGACAAGAGAAATACTCCAGATGTAACAGACTGACCCTAGCCCCCCGACACATAAACTACTGCAGCATAAATACTGGAGGCTGAGACAGGAGGGATCAGAAGACACTGTGGCCCCATCCGATGATACCCCGGACAGGGCCAAACAGGCAGGATATAACCCCACCCACTTTGCCAAAGCACAGCCCCCACACCACTAGAGGGATGTCTCCAACCACCAACTTACCGTCCTAAGACAAGGCCGAGTATAGCCCACAACGATCTCCGCCATGGCACAACCCAAGGGGGGGCACCAACCCAGACAGGAAGACCACGTCAGTGACTCAACCCACTCAAGTGAAGCACCCCTCCCATGGACGGCATGGAAGAACACCAGTAAGCCAGTGACTCAGCCCCTGTAAAAGGGTTAGAGGCAGAGAATCCCAGTGGAAAGAGGGGAACCGGCAAGGCAGAGACAGCAAGGGCGGTTCGTTGCTCCAGCCTTTCCGTTCACCTTCACACTCCTGGGCCAGACTATACTTAATCATAGGACCTACTGAAGAGATAAGTCTTCAGTAAAGACTTAAAGGTTGAGACTGAGTCTCCGTCTCTCACATTTGTAGGCAGACCATTCCATAAAAATGGAGCTCTATAGGAGAAAGCCCTACCTCCAGCCGTTTGCTTAGAAATTCTAGGGACAATTAGGAGGCCTGCGTCTTGTGACCGTAGCGTACGTGTAGGTATGTACGGCAGGACCAAATCGGAAAGATAGGTAGGAGCAAGCCCATGTAATGCTTTGTAGGTTAGCAGTAAAACCTTGAAATCAGCCCTTGCCTTAACAGGAAGCCAGTGTAGGGAGGCTAGCACTGGAGTAATATGATCAAATTTTTTGGTTCTTGTCAGGATTCTAGCAGCCGTATTTAGCACTAACTGAAGTTTATTTAGTGCTTTATCCGGGTAGCCGGAAAGTAGAGCATTGCATTAGTCCAGCCTAGAAGTAACAAAAGCATGGATACATTTTTCTGCGTCATTTTTGGACAGAAAATTTCTGATTTTTGCAACGTTACGTAGATGGAAAAAAGCTGTCCTTGAAACAGTCTTGCTATGTTCTTCAAAAGAGAGATCAGGGTCCAGAGTAACGCCGAGGTCCTTCACAGTTTTATTTGAGACGACTGTACAACCATCCAGATTAATTGTCAGATTCAACAGAAGATCTCTTTGTTTCTTGGGACCTAGAACAAGCATCTCTGTTTTGTCCGAGTTTAAAAGTAGAAAGTTTGCAGCCATCCACTTCTTTATGTCTGAAACACAGGCTTCTAGCGAGGGCAATTTTGGGGCTTCACCATGTTTCATTGAAATGTACAGCTGTGTGTCGTCCGCATAGCAGTGAAATTTAACATTATGTTTTCGAATGACATCCCCAAGAGGTAAAATATATAGTGAAAACAATAGTGGTCCTAAAACGGAACCTTGAGGAACATCGAAATTTACAATTGATTTGTCAGAAGACAAACCATTCACAGAGACAAACTGATATCTTTCCCGACAGATAAGATCTAAACCAGGCCAGAACTTGTCCATGTAGACCAATTTGGGTTTCCAATCTCTCCAAAAGAATGTGGTGATCGATGGTATCAAAAGCGGCACTAAGATCTAGGAGCACGAGGACAGATGCAGAGCCTCGGTCTGACGTCATTAAAAGGTCATTTACCACCTTCACAAGTGCAGTCTCAGTGCTATGATGGGGTCTAAAACCAGACTGAAGCGTTTCGTATACATTGTTTGTCTTCAGGAAGGCAGTGAGTTGCTGTGCAACAGCTTTTTCTAAAATTTTTGAGAGGAATGGAAGATTCAATATAGGCCGATAGTTTTTATAATTTCTGGATCAAGATTCGGCTTTTTCAAGAGAGGCTTTATTACTGCCACTTTTAGTGAGCTTGGTACACATCCGGTGGA
Organism: Salmo salar; assembly: GCF_905237065.1. Lineage (NCBI taxonomy): Eukaryota > Metazoa > Chordata > Actinopteri > Salmoniformes > Salmonidae > Salmo > Salmo salar. Next base: position 97,255,941 of record NC_059454.1, read on the forward strand.
TAGAGAGCCGTTTATTATGTTCAACATAGGAGGGCCAAGCACAGGAAGCAGCTCTTTCAGTAGTTTAGTTGGAATAGGGTCCAGTATGCAGCTTGAGGGTTTGGAGGCCATGATTATTTTCATCATTGTGTCAAGAGATATAGTACTAAACACTTTAGTATCTCCCTTGATCCTAGGTCCTGGCAGAGTTGTGTAGACTCAGGACAATGGAGCTTTGGAGGAATACCCAGATTTAAAGAGGAGTCTGTAATTTGCTTTCTAATGATCATGATCTTTTCCTCAAAGAAGTTCATAAATTTATTACTGCTGAAGTGAAAGCCATCCTCCATTTGCGAAGGCTGCTTTTTAGTTAGCTTTGCGACAGTATCAAAAAGAAATTTCGGATTGTTCTTATTTTCCTCAATTAAGTTGGAAAAATAGGATGATCGAGCAGCAGTGAGGGCTCTTCGATACTGCACGGTACTGTCTTTCCAAGCTAGTCGGAAGACTTCCAGTTTGGTGTGGCGCCATTTCCGTTCCAATTTTCTGGAAGCTTGCTTCAGAGCTCGTGTATTTTCTGTATACCAGGGAGCTAGTTTCTTATGACAGATGTTTTTAGTTTTTAGGGGTGCAACTGCATCTAGGGTATTGCGCAAGATTAAATTGAGTTCCTCGGTTAGGTGGTTAACTGATTTTTGTCCTCTGACGTCCTTGGGTAGGCAGAGGCAGTCTGGAAGGGCATCAAGGAATCTTTGGGTTGTCTGAGAATTTATAGCACGACTTTTAATGCTCCTTGGTTGGGGTCTGAGGAGATTATTTGTTGCAATTGCAAACGTAATAAAATGGTGGTCCGATAGTCCAGGATTATGAGGAAAAACATTAAGATCCACAACATTTATTCCATGGGACAAAACTAGGTCCAGAGTATGACTGTGGCAGTGAGTAGGTCCAGAGACATGCTGGACAAAACCCACTGAGTTGATGATGGCTCCGAAAGCCTTTTGGAGTGGGTCTGTGGACTTTTCCATGTGAATGTTAAAGTCACCAAAAATTTGAATATTATCTGCTATGACTACAAGATCCGATAGGAATTCAGGGAACTCAGTGAGGAACACTGCATATGGCCCAGGAGGCCTGTAAACAGTAGCTATAAAAGGTGAGTGAGTAGGCTGCATAGATTTCATGACTAGAAGCTCAAAAGACAAAAACGTCATTGTTTTTTTTTTTGTAAATTGAAATTTGCTATCGTAAATGTTAGCAACACCTCCGCCTTTGCCGGATGCACGGGGGGTATGGTTACTAGTGTAACCAGGGGGTGAGGCCTCATTTAACACAGTAAATTCATCAGGCTTAAGCCATGTTTCAGTCAGGCCAATCACATCAAGATTATTATCAGTGATTAGTTCATTGACTATAACTGCCTTGGAAGTGAGGGATCTAACATTAAGTAACCCAATTTTGAGATGTGAGGTATCACAATCTCTTTCAATAATGGCAGGAATGGAGGAGGTCTTTATACTAGTGAGATTGCTAAAGCGAACACCGCCATTTTTTATTTTGCCCAACCTAGATCGAGGCACAGACACGGTCTCAATGGGGAAAGCTGAGCTGACTACGCTGACTGTGCTAGTGGCAGACTCCACTAAGCTGGCAGGCTGGCTAACAGCCTGCTGCCTGGCCTGCACCCTATTTCATTGTGGAGCTAGAGGAGTTAGAGCCCTGTCTATGTTCGTAGATAAGATGAGAGCACCCCTCCAGCTAGGATGGAGTCCGTCACTCCGCAACAGGCCAGGCTTGGTCCTGTTTGTGGGTGAGTCCCAGAAAGAGGGCCAATTATCTACAAATTCTATCTTTTGGGAGGGGCAGAAAACAGTTTTCAACCAGCGATTGAGTTGTGAGACTCTGCTGTAGAGCTCATCACTCCCCCTAACTGGGAGGGGGCCAGAGACAATTAATCGATGCCGACAGATCTTTCTAGCTGATTTACACGCTGAAGCTATGTTGCGCTTGGTGACCTCTGACTGTTTCATCCTAACATCGTTGGTGCCGACGTGGATAACAATATCTCTATACTCTCTACACTCGCCAGTTTTAGCTTTAGCCAGCACCGTCTTTAGATTAGCCTTAACGTCGGTAGCCCTGCCCCCTGGTAAACAGTGTATGATCGCTGGATGATTAGTTTTAAGTCTAATACTGTGGGTAATGGAGTCGCCAATGACTAGGGTTTTCAATTTGTCAGAGCTAATGGTGGGAGCCGTCGGCGTCTCAGACCCCACAACGGGAGGAGTAGAGACCAGAGAAGTCTCGGCCTCCGACTCCGACTCGCTTAATGGGGAGAACCGGTTGAAAGTTTCTGTCGGCTGAATAAGCGACACCGGTTGAGCATTCCTACAGCGTTTCCCTCCAGAAGCCATGAGAAAGATGTCCAGCTGCGGGGACCGTGCGAGGGGGGTTTATACTAACGTTACTATCTGTACTTACTGGTGGCACAGACGCTGTTTCATCCTTTCCTACACTGAAATTACCCTTGCCTAACGATCGCGTCTGAAGCTGGGCTTGCAGCACAGCTATCCTTGCCGTAAGGCGATTGTTCTCCTGTATATTATAAGTACAACGACTGCAATTAGAAGGCATCATGTTAATGTTACTTAGCTTCGGCTGTTTGAAGTCCTGACGAACCATGTCCAGATAAAACCTCCGGGGTGAAAAGGTTGAATGAAAAAAGTTGAGTGAGGGAAAAAGTAAAAATATACGGTAATAAAAAAGTAAAAAACCGTCAGGTAGCAAAGTAAGATCGGCAACAAAACGCACAGCAGCGTAAACAAGTCTGCAAGTTGTGACCGGAAACAGGAAACAGCTATTGGAATGCTTTTTATGCTCGCTTCGAGGCAAGCAACACTGAAGCATGCATGAAAGCACCAGCTGTTCCGGACAACTCCGTAGCCGACGTGAGCAAGACCTTTAAACAGGTCAACATTCACAAGGCCGCGGGGCTATACGGATTACCAGGACGTGTACTCAGAGCATGCGCGGACCAACTGGCAGGTGTCTTCACTGACATCTTCAACCTCTCCCGGACCGAGTCTGTAATACCTACATGTTTCAAGCTGACCACCATAGTCCAAGAAAGCGAAGGTAACCTGCCTAAATGACAACCGCCCTGTAGCACTCACTTTGGTAGTCATGAAGTACTTTGAAAGGCTGGTCATGGCTCACATCAACACCATCATCCCGGAAACATTAGACCCATTCCAATTTGCATACCGCCCCAACAGATCCACAGATGACGCAATCTCAATCGCACTCCACACTGCTCTTTCCCACCTGGACAAAAGGAACACCTATGTGAGAATGCTGTTCATTGACTACAGCTCGGCATTCAACACCATAGTGCCCACATAGCTCATCACTAAGCTAAGGACCCTGGGACTAAACACCTCCCTCTGCAACTGGATCCTGGACTTCCTGAAGGGCAGCCCCCAGGTGGTAAGAGTAGGCAACAACACATCTGCGCGCTGATCCTCAACACTGGGGCCCCTCAGGGGTGCATGCTTAGTCCTCTCCTGTACTCCCTGTTCATCCACGACTGTGTGACCAAGCACGACTCCAACACCATCATTAAGTTTGCTGACGACACAACGGTGGTAGGCCTGATCACCGATAATGATGAGACAGCCTATAAGGAGGAGGTCAGAGACCTGGCAGTGTGGTGCCAGGACAACAACCGCTCCCTCAACGTGAGCAAGACAAAGGAGCTGATCGTGAACTACAGGAAGAGGAGGGCCGAACATGCCCCCATTCACATTGATGGGGCTGTAGTGGAGCGGGTCGAAAGGTGTCCACATCACCAACAAACTATCATGGTCCAAACACACCAAGACAGTCGTGAAGAGGGCACAACAACAGTCAGGAGACTGAAAAGATTTGGCATGGGTCCCCAGATCCTTAACAAGTTCTACAGCTGCACCATCGATAGCATACTGACCGGTTGCATCCCCGCCTGGTATGGCAACTGCTCGGCATCCGACCATAATGCGCTACAGAGGGTAGTGCGTAGGGCCCGGTACATCACTGGGATCAACCTTCCTGCCATCCATGACCTCTATACTAGGCGGTGTCAGGAAGGCCCAAAAAATTGTCAAAGACTCCAGTCACCCAAGTCATAGACTGTTCTCTCTGCTTCCGGTACGGCAAGCGGTTTATTATCTATGCATAGTCACTTTACCCCTACCTACATGTACAAATTACCTTGACTAACCGTACCCCCGCACATTGACTCGGTACCGGTATCCCCTGTATATGGCCTCGTTATTGTTATTTTATTGTGTTACTTTTTATTTAATTTTTACTTTAGTTTAAATATTTAATATTTTCTTAAATTAATTTTTTGAACTGCATTGTTGCTTAAGGACTCGTAAGTAAGCATTTCACGGTAAGGAATACCTGTTGTATTCAGCGTATGTGACAAATACAATTTGATTTGATTTTAGATAGACAAAAACACTTTTTCCTTCTATGCTGTGTCTGTAATGGTTTTGTCCCCTTCTCTTCCAGGCTACATGGAGGCTGTTCAGATACCAAGGGGGTCAGTCCACATAGAAATCAA